>NC_047667.1:24081922-24224422 GCF_011762505.2 Arvicanthis niloticus | reverse complement strand
CTAGGTGACAAGAGCTGCTTTCAAGCATGTTACCTGAAGTATAAATCCTGTGAGGAAGGGTCTTGTGTGAGGTCCATCTTACAGTTGAGGAAAATGAGGGATTTAGAGTCTGAGATCTCTAGCTGGTCACCCCCCTCCCCGGGGTGCTGCGGTTTCATCAGAACAAGCTCTCCCTATCCATTTTGGATAATGCTGCTTAGAGGTCAGATCCTGAGGGGCTCTGAGCTCCAGCAGGATAGGCTGTGTTCTGAGTGTGTTAAAACCCAGCTTGAGCAGACTCTCAAACCCCGTGTCCAGCCTCCTCAGGGCTGTGGTTCATTTCCATCTCATCCACCAGCTGTGACTTCTAGGGACCCATCTGTGGTAGCTGCTTGAAGAGGAAGGTGTTGGGGTTCAGCGCAATTGAAGAACTATATCTGGGGAGGGTGAGACCATTGCTGGAGCAGACAGTGTCCTCAGTGGTTTTGTCAGAGACCTACTGTGGACTGAGACCTACTGAGTGCTGGGTGGCCTGTGAGACAGTCTGGCAAATGGTGGTGTGATTTAGGGAAATGGGCCAAGTGTTTGTGAAGAGTGAACTCACTGAGCTAGATCATCCTAGGAGCATCCTCAGAGGAGCCATAGTGAGGTTGACAGGTGCTCGGAGAGAGAAGCCTGGTGTGGTCAGGGAAACCCTAGAGAAGAAGAGGCTGGAACATCAGGGGACCTGAAGCATCTTATCCACCAGCAGAAGACCTTATAAGAGAAGAGAAAGCCTCGAGCCCTAGGAGAGTATCCAATCAAGTTAGGGTTTCTTTTGGTATGGTTTTTGAGGCAAAGGTTTGCCATATAGTCCAGGCTGGCTTAGAATTCACAGTCTTCCTCTGTCAGCTGCCAGAAAGCTGGATTTACATGGATTCTTCCTCATACCCAGCATGCATTGGTGCTTTGCTGCACATTCCTGGCTGCCTTTCTGCATGGTTCTCGGAGGCAAGGAGGTTCCAGAGCAGCACTGTCTGCCTTTCCTCCCCAGGGCACACATGTAAGCAAACAAAGCAATTGGAGGCGTTCATCAGCTAGGACTTATCAATTGTTCAATTGTGCTTCTCAGGCCACAGGCATCGCCAACCCCGGGCAACATCTGGCACATCTGGAACCACTGCTGTAGAGGAAAGAACTCCTTCCTTGTGTGTGTGTGTGTGTGTGTGTGTGTGTGTGTACGCTCACGCACATTCATGCTTGTGCATAAGCATGCACGTGCATAAGCATGCACATTCACAAGGGATTGAGCCTTGCACATTGTAGACAAGTACCACTGAGATAAATTACTAGCTTTGGGATTTTAAATTTGTTTTTGTTTTGTTTTGTTTTTTGAGACAGGGTTTCTCTGTGTAGCCCTGGCTATCCTGGAACTCACTCTGTAGACCAGGCTGGCCTTGAACTCAGAAATCCGCCTGCCTCTGCCTCCCAAGTGCTGGGATTAAAGGTGTGAGCCACCACTGCCCGGCTTAAATTTGTTTTTATGTGTATGTTTACTTCACTTGTGTGCATATCCGTGTACTGTACGCATGCCTGGTGTCTATGAAGGCTAGAAGAGGGCACCGTACTCCCTGTGATTGAGTCACAGACAGTTGTAAGCTGCCAGGTGGATCCTGGGAATGGAGTCTGGGTCCCCTAGAAGAGCAGCCAGGGTCTTGGCTCACTTCTCTGGTCCCTGTTTAAAACAGGCTCTTGCTATGCAGCTCACCACCCCTCCTGAGTGCATGGTCCCCACACCCAGGGTACCAGTGTTCTTCATTATGTCTGCCAGCCTGTTTCTGTAGTTCTAAAATGGAAATAATCACACCAGACTCTGAGACAGACATTTGTAATTTGGCACAGTGCTTGGCGCACTGCCATGGCTGACACACGACAGTTATGTTAGTAGGGATTCTGGTGTTCCCTTGGGAGAGGCGTTTGGAAGGAGAAACTGAGTCTGTCTGTCTAGGACTTTGCTGAGGGTGATATCCAGAAGGCTTGTTTGAGAACAGAGCTCCTCTCTCTCTGCCACTTGTCTGATCCCCTTTGCCCTTAGAGGTGTTGGGGAAGGTGGGAGTGTCCCCGAGATAGTGTCTGGACTGAGGCAGGTGGCAGCACTCAGAAGGGTGCTGAGTGTCTCCCACTGCACCAGTGTCAGGGATCTGGATATAGTCCCCAGGACCAAGGCTAAGGCCAACGGCTAATGCAGAGGAAAGAGAGAGGAACCGGTGCGGGCAGAGCACTCATTACTGCCTCTCAACCTAACCCTGTAGATTGCTGGGTTCTCTGTAAGGGGCAAGAGTGTGTCCACCTACTCGGGAATAAACAGGGGAACCAGAGACACAAGCCCCAGCATACCAGGGCCGATTCCATCTTCACTGTGACTTGGGATTTGGACTGCACCCCACCTGTTACCACCAGCGCCTGGGAAACAAGCCCAAAGTGGCTGCTGATGAAAGGTCTTTAACATGTCCCAGAGGAGGGAATCTGTCCAGGTTGACCCATGCTGTGGCTTTTCTCTGCTAGGTCTCCAGGCCTCCCCGGCTTGCTCTGTGTTCTCATAAATGCTATGGGGCAGGAGGGTAGGCTGAACCCAGCAACTTGTGCATTCTGGTGACACCTCTTATGCTAAGTCATACAGTAGCCCCCCCCCCCCCCCAACAGCTAGTGATGAAGCTACTTGAATTCACAGGCTGTCTTGGGGAGTAAAACTCGCTCATTCACTAGCTGAACACGGATGGAATGCTTGCTCTCTTTGCATGAACTTCACATGTGAGGACAAGACCATTGTTCTCTCCTCTTTCAGATGCAGCTCTGGAGACACACAAGGGAGGGAAAGAGCCAAAGGTGAGCTTGGACTCTGTAGTCCATGCGTGGTCTCCTCTGGCCCAGAGCCTCAAAACAGGCTGATAAGACAAGCACAAATAACACACCCTCGGTGTCTTGTGGGAAGTGAGAAGTATGGTAGGCGGGGCCGGATAACCACTTGCAGCGGGCAGGCAGGGCAGAGGACAGCTCCAGTGAACTAACAAGGTCTTATGTGGGAATCCCTCCCAGAGGCAGTTGTGGTGTGAAAGAAAAGCCACAGGCCCTAGAGTGGATGATCTATGAAGATCGGTTGCCAGGTAGTGTAAGTTTCTCCCTGCTGAGTTGTAGGAAGCAAGAACCTGCCCAGGGGAAGTGCTTTTCACACAAGGAATGTGACTGTATTTCCTTTGAAAATATTAGGTAGTACTAGAAACCTGCTGCATGAGTCTGTCTCTGAGTCTGGGTCTGTCTCTCGGATGGGGCTTTTTTTGCTATCAGATTCTGAACTTCACTTCATCAGAAAGAAGGGGCTCTTAACGCTGGCCATCCTTTCACTTTAGACTGGGAGCCTCCTGCAGAGTCCAGTCTCCTTTACTCAGGATGCTGTCAGGCTTCCTCCTTTACTCTTGCTTGCAGGCCCATAATTTGGGTTTCTACCTGCAGGGGGTGCTCTGGATAGGGCCATGGACAGACACTCCACCTATAAGTATTTGGTCTTTGCTTCCTGTCAGTTCTAGATCTGGGGCAGTGAGGGTGTTTGAGGATGGGAAGGCTGAATCCAATGTCCAGGCATTGTAAGAGTTGAGGCAGGAAGAGGCTGTAAACAAATCCCCTGCCTTTGTGGTGGACTGAGCTGGAGGAGGCAGGGAGGAGACAAGAAAGGAAGGCAATCATTGTCTAGGACAAAAGCAAGAGAGACTTGGGGCAGGATCTGGGCTCCCACCTTGCTTACCTGAGGACAGGTAGGAGCTCAGGACCCCAGAGAATTGGAGGTGAGAGTCAGCTACCTCTGACTCCACCCTGGACTCCAATACTCCACCATGGTTACCTGAATGTCAGCCTTTGAGTCACCCTGCAGTCTGTTCTTGAATGTTCTCCTTCCTATGGACTAGGGACTGTCTATTATTTATTAGAGTTCCCCTTACCCAGTGGGATACATTCAAGACTCCCCACTTAGATGTCTAAGAGCTCAGAAAGTACCAAACCCTATGTAACATGTGCTTCTACATGCCCACAGAGAATCCTAGTTTATTAAGCATGGGAAGATGTCACCAACAGTAAAGATAAAATAAAATAGAACAATTAAAGCAGCACAACAGATGCTGTGACTTGTAACACAATAGGCACATTGCTGTCCCACAGCCAAGATGGTGACCCCTTTGGGTCTGAGAGCTGGGGGATGGAAGGAGCAGACAACCGTCTGTGGGATGCAGCAGTGTAGAAGTGAGCTCTGTCCGGATGCACCAAAGGGGTCAAGGATTAGAGAAAGACTGGGCATCTCCAGGTTACAATTAGGAATAACTATGCTCTAATTGCATTTTGAGAGAAAAGTTTTATTTTAACAGGAAGGGTGAAGCTAGGTGATGAGGGAGAGAAAGAGAGAGAAAGAGAGAGGGGAGGCATGGAGGCAGATGTTCACGTGTCTCCACCAGTCAAAGATAGTTGATATATCTAGGTTGGGTATTGGGTTACACTTCTGATTGAGCATTACCAAACTTATAAAGCCTTTGATTAACATTTTAAAAAAATGTATAAATGCAAAAAGGAAAAGGGGGCATGGGATAGGGGTTTTCTAGGGAGGGGAAATGGGGAAAGGGGATGGCAAATAAACTAGTGGTAGTATTTAAAAAAAAAAAAAAAAAAAAAGGAATGGCACCTGCTGGCCGGGTGGAGGTGGCACATGCCTTTAATCCCAGCACTAGGGAGGCAGACAGGTAGATCTCTGAGTCTGAGGCCAGCCTGGTCTACAAACTGAGTTCCAAGACAGCCAGGGCTACACAGAGAAACCCTGTCTCAACAAAATAAAACAAAACAAAATAAAATGAATGGCACCTGCATGAACCCAGGGCTATGGAGTTGCTGTGCTGAGGTGTGCAGAGGGGCACACTCAGTCCAACTGGCGTAAGGCTAGGATCTGATGGAAAGGCATTTGTTTAATGGGAGTGTGTGTGTGTGCGCGCCCGCACGCATGTATGCATGCGCATTTGTGTGTGCATCCTGTGTGGCAAGCTCCATCCAAGTGCTAACACAGTAGTTAAGGGCACCACCCCAGCAGTCACCCTGTCTGGGTTTAGATCCAGGCTCAGTACTCAGGAAAAGACTCCTTTTTTTTTTCCTATTAGCTTCCTCCTACAAAATGGAATTAATAATGATACATACCGTATGGGGGTCGTGAGGGCCACTAACACATCATAACCGATTAGTGGACATTACATTTGTTTCAACCAACAAATATTTATTGAGTGTATACTCAGTAGCAGGCAAAGTTGAACTAGACAATGGCATTAACTTTCAGCATAGTTTTTTTTTTAATTTTTTTTTTATTATTAAAGGTTCTGCTTTCTGCAGTTTCAGTTATCTGTGGCCAAACACGGCCTGGACATGTTACATGGAAAATTCCAGAAATAAATAGTTGTAGTTTAAAATCGTGTGACATCCTCAGTAGCATGATGATGTCATGCTGTCTCCGTCTCAGCTGAGCTCTGCCTCATCCTGTGTCCAGGGCTTCTGTGCTGTGAATGCTAGTCTTCTTACTACTCGCTCAGTAGGCTTCTGGTGCTCGATTCAGCTGTGAGGGCCCTGCAGGGCAGGCTTTGGTTTAAGTAACCCTTGCTTTATGTAAAGACAGCCCCACGTGCAAAAGCAGGGAGACTGCTGATTCCTTTAAATTAAAAAAAAAGTATAACAAACTACTTTTAAGAGAGAATGTATGCACATTCACTTAATTTTATTATAGTATATTGTTATAGTTATTGTTTTATTGTTGCAGTTGATAGTACCTTACTATGCCTAATTATTAATAATGTATATAAAATGTGTGTAGTATATAGGCTTTGATATTATATGAGATCTTAGGCATCTTGAAATGTATCCCTCTTGGATAAAGAAGAACACTGTGTAATAGACAGTCCCTAGTCCACCCAGGGAGGGAGGCACTCCTGAACTTCCAGACGTGGGAAGCCCTCCACCCAGCTGCCCGGTCTTGCATGCTCACCCTGCTCGCCACTGGGTCCTCTCCTACAGTAGCTGTTCTTTGCAGTATGAAGGGATTAGTAGGCTCCCCTCCCTACATGTCTGCAGTTCCCCTGACCCCACTTGTCTAGAGAGTTAGGTTTGTTCTGTCTTCTGTGGAACTGGAATCAGGGGTCCTGGGCTGGAACATACCACTGACACCTGTTTGCCTTGGCCAAGACTGGATCTCTTGGGCCCATTTCCTGCAGGTAATAGTTCCTTTCCCCCAGATGTTATAGACATAAACAGAGATTGCAGGGGAGCGGCAATGTAAGAGACCCAGTGAGAGGGGGATTGGTAGGAGGAGCCAGCTCCCATTCCTCTGCAATGGACTCCCTGAGACTTGAGATTCCAGAGGCTAGGATAGGATATGACCATCACTACTGTGAGTGTGTGTGTGTGTGCGCCCGCATGTGTGTGTCTGCTGACACCATGCCTAAGCATTTTTGAATACAGAAGCCCAGGGTGCAGCCTCCCCCATCCACCCCACGTTCACCTGACATATTAGCATGGTAGTGCAAGGGTACCATTTTTCAGGGCCCAGTGACATGCTTGTGGTAGAGTTAGTATTGGGATTTCCAAGGAGCCAACTCTCAAATGCCTGGTATCAATGCACAGATGGCCCTATAGCTTCAGATGGTAGGGAGCGGGTAGAGTGTAGCTACAGAGGAACATTTAGAACTTCTGGAGTTGCTCAGGTCTCTTGCCCCAGCCCTAGCTGGACTCTGGATGGGCAGAACAGATCATTCAGTGCCCTGTTTCCACTGTCACCACCACCACACACTTGCTTTGGTGTTTGACTTTGAGAATATGCTGGAAAGTGTTTCCTAGTCGTTCTCTTCCACTCCCCCACTGGCTGTGATGACCCTGTCCCCCAAGTTTATCCTCCCCCCATTCTTTCCTATATTAGCCTAGGGAAAGAGGTATCAGCTAGTCCCTGCTTTGCTACTTCCAAAGGCATTAGTGAGACAAACCGGGTTTTGTTTCACTTTGTCTAAGAGGAAGGTAACCTGGAATATGGAAGATTTCAGAGATGCCACACACGGGACTCAGGCATCCCCCAGGGTCTGCCTGCTGTTGAAGTGCCCGAGAACCTCTCTGTTTCCACCACAACTGTTCTCACATACCTGTAGCATCAGGCTGCATACACCTGCCATTGGGCTGCAGTTGGCATAGGTCATGCCCTTACCCGGTGGCCACATCACATGTAAAGGGTTGGTGAGTGGAAATGAGACAGGGCTTTAGCCTCTGCCTGGCCCTTTGGCCAGGAGCTTTATTTAGGCCACACCACAAGGTGTTAATACAGTACTGTGCCAACGGATCAACTCTTAGGATGAAAATAGTGAGGAAACAAAGAAACAATACAGTCAAAGTTACAAAGACTTAAGGACAGGTGCTACAGAGAGAGATGGAAAACACCAGGCTCTTACCTGTCTAGTGTGGAATCGGTTGGAAAACTCTAGAGATGGTCTGTAGTCTTTTCTTTTTAAATCAGGGTCCCAGGCTGGACTCAGAGATCCTTCTGCTTTAGCCTCAGGAGTGCTAGGGTCCCACCACGCCCCCTTCCCTCCCCTGCCTAGTGTGTGTGTATGCATGTGCATATGTGTATGTGTGTATGCATGTGCATATGTGTATGTGTGTATGCATATGTGTATGTGTGTATGTTGCATATGCATGTCCATGTGTGTATGTGTGTGTTGTGTATGCATGTTCGTATGTGTATGCATGTGCATATGTGTATGTGTGTATGCATATGTGTATGTTGTATATGCATGTCCATATGTGTGTGTGTGTGTGCACGTCCATATGTGTATGTGTGTACTGAAGCCAGAGGTCAACCTCAGGAGCTGGCGAGAAGGTGCAGTTGGAAGAGTGCTGGCTGCATAAGCACAGGGACCTAAGTTTGGTCCTCAGCACCGACCCTTTCTAAAAAGCCAGGTGTGGTGATACTCACATAAAATCTCAGTTCTGGGTGGCAGGGATAAGTAGATTTCTAGATTTCTTGGACAGAGAGCGTAGCCTAACGGAGGAGTCCCAGGTCCCAGGGAGAGACTGTCTCTCTTGGCTACTTGTGCTTAGCTGAGGCATTGTTAGTTCGTGACCAGGAGTGTAGGAAAGAGCCCCGTGGATATTGTTGTTTAGTTACTGCAAGACCATGGTTAAGAAACGGGTTCAGACAAGAAGCCTGCAGATCTGGGAGACGCTGGAGGTGGTCAAAAAACATCAGATTATTCTAGATATTCAGGGATGTCCAGAGAAGCCTCTCCAGTCCTCAGCTCTGAAGAAGGCCCCCCGTCTGCACCCCACACTACCCTGAGACCCTCATCTGGACTCTTTCTAGTATATTTGTTTCCCAAACTAGGGTGAAAGCCCCAAGAAGACAGAGTCTTGGCCACCTGTGCACTGAAGGTATCCCCAAGGCAGGCAACAGCCCCACTGCATGCAGTGCTCAGGGGTACTGGGTCAAGAAAGAGAGACATAAGTGAATGAATGCACAGAGGGCCAGATGTCAGGAGCTACAGTGCAAAAACTGGCTCAGGCCAGAGTGGATGGACGTTCTGGAGAGACAGGGTGGGGACCGAGGGAGCCTTCTCCAGACAGGTGGTGGCACTAACCTGGCTCCACTGTGGGCAGGAGCCTGAGGTGTGGCATCCGACCCAGACGGCTGCGGTGAGGACAGAGCCGCAGTGGGGGAACCTCTTAAGCTGCCAGGCAGCCAGCTCATGGCCAGGCTTGGGTTTCATTAGAGTGAGCCATCTGTTCTATAAAGCCTTTCACTGGGAAGCTTTGGCCTTTCCTATTCATTCCCTTTATTTTTATGTTTAAAGGAAGACTTCTTTTGAAAATTTCCACCCTGTTCTAAACAGGCTAAGATGAACAAAGATATGTGCCCGCCCTAGGCTGGGTTGGGCAGACGGTTCCAGGGACTCAAGTAGGTGGGCACTTGGATCCCAAGGGTGTGCCTGACATTTGCTTAGCCTCTGAAGGCCCAGGATGAATAAGAGCTGCATTCTGTGTTTAGAGAGACCCCAGGCTGGTAGGTCAGAAAAGTCCATCCTAAGGCAGGCGATGTGCAGGGGCTGGCCATGGGGGCACCCAGGGGATGCCTAGAGGAGGGCAATTGAAGGGAGGACTGTGTCTCACATGAAATACTGTGAGAATCCAGGGAGCTCAGGGAACTGGGTCTGGCGCCAGGGAGCCCTGGGAGCAAAGTCAGGGGGTTCTAATACCTTAGTCATGCCGACAAAGCTGGAGTGTTTGTTAAGTCTGTTATGTGCCAGAGTTCGTGCAAGGTGCAAGGCCTGCACAGAGAAGAAAGATGGAAACGAGACACAGAAGCAAATGCTGCACTTCAGCCCAGTGAGGTGACAGTGAGGTGACACCAAAGGAGTGCCCGCAGCAACCAGGGGGCTCAGAAGGGATCCTTTGCCAGGCTGCAGTTCATCGAAGACGGCTACTTACCTTTAGTTTTTAAAGAGATCTAGTTTTATTCCTGTGCATGTGTGTCTATGCCACCCATGTGTAGGTACCTGGAGAGCCCAGAAGAGGGCGTCTGATCCCCTGGGGCTGGAGTTACAGGTGGTTTTGCACCACCTGATGTGGATGTTGGGAACTAAACAGGTCCTTTATCTTATGGAAGAGCAACAGCAAATGGTTCTTAACCACTGAGCCACCTTTCCAGTCTCTCCTGGAAGACTTGTAAAAAGTGGTGTGTGTGTGTGTGTGTGTGTGTGTGTGTGTGTGTGTGTGTGTACTTGTGCATGTAATGGCCAGAGGGTATCTTCCTCAATTGTTTACCACCTTATTTAAATTTATTTTATGTGTATGAGTGTTTTGCTGTATGTACACCCCAAGTGTGTCTGGTAGCCAAGGAGCCCAAAAGAGGGCATGAGACCTCCTGGAACTGTAATTTGAGGATGGTTATGAACCACCATGTGGGTGTTGGTATCTGAACCCAGGTCACTTGACAGAGACATCGCTACAGCTCACCCTTCCTTCCTTTCTTCTCCCCCCTTGATCCATCCATCCACCCATCCATCCACAGGCCTAAGGAACCGCCTCCGGTCTTGTCTCCAGTGTTGGGACCACAGGTGCACCTGGTTTCTTTATGTCAGTGTTGGGGACACAGGTCCTCATGTTTGTATGGCAAACATTTTATCAGCCGAGCCATCTCCCCAGCCCATTTTGTGATTTTTAGAGAGGGTCTATCTGTAGATAGACAGCCCAAGTTGACCTCAAATTCATTATTCAGACAAAGATATACTGCTGCTTTTCCTTCCATGGCCTCCCAAGTGCTGGCATCACGGATATGCATCGCCATGCCTGCCCCGCCCCAAAGGCTTTACAACTAGCTTTGAGATAGTTCACTGGTAGGTATCTGCCTAGCATGTGTGAGGTCATGATTGCATCCTTAGCACCATAAAGGAACAAACATGCCCCTAGCTTTAAGAGCAACACACATTGCAGAAAGGAGTACGTAGCGTAGGTTGAGAGCTTCATAGCTTTTGCCAGTGAATGCATTGTGTAACCAGCACTCAGAGAAACAGAACACCATCGTCTCTGTGGAAGTCCTCTGCTCCCATGCCATTTTCTGGTCACCATCTCCTCACAGGGGCAGCGGGGACAGTGTTGGCTTTAAGCTTTATGGAGAGGGGAATTATGTTGAATCTGTCGTGGTTCCCTCAGTGTGGTTGCGATTCCTGCCTATGGCTGCTTGTCCTGGGTTGCTCATCCTCATGGGTGTGTGGTACTCACACAGATGAATATGGCACAGCTCGTCCATTCTGGAGGTGCTGCTGGCGTTGTTATGGATATCGCTGCTAAGGGTCGTTCTGTACGGATGTTTAATGAGTACACAGACACACTTCTGTTGTTTAAATGCCCAGGACAAGAGTTGCTGGGTCAGAGTAGTCCCAGGACAAGGCTCAAGAGACAGAGTGACTGCTGTAGGTGGAAAGTCTGAGACTGGTAGCTGATTTGGCCTGAGGTACCAAGAGAGGAGAGTTGATGGGGTTAGCAGAGGGGGAGGGCAGAGGATCCAAGGGTGAAGGAGGGTGCACACTGAGTCCCACCTGAAAGGCCAGTGGCATTCGTGTTAGTTTCCAGTGGCTACCATGACAAAGTGCCAGAGAGCTGGTGGCTTAAAAAAGAAGTCATTCTCCACCAGTGTTTGAGCCAGAAGCCCTGAATGATGAAGCCTTTACCATGACAGCTCTAGAGAAGAACCCGTTTCACCTCTTATGGGGTGGGGACAATTTCTGCTTTTCTTGTGCACCTCACCTTTTATCTCCCTGTGTGTTTTAAGGGCAGATATCTACAGACTTTTGAGCCCACCTAGAGGGTCCAGGGTGGGCTGCTCATCTCAAATATGTCACTTCACTATGTCCGCAAAGACCCATAATGTAATGTCATATTCATAGCTTCCAGGCAGCTGTACAACTGTGTGCGTGCGTGCGTGCGTGCGTGCGTGCGTGCGTGCGTGTGTGTGTGTGACTATTCATTTCACTATCCCCCATGCTCCTACACACCCCACTTTAATTTCTCCTTCAGCAAGCTCTAGGTCTGGGCGTTTACTGTTGGGGAATTATGCTCCTAGACCCAGCTTCCTCCAGGAAGTCCTCTCTGATGGTACTTTGGTCTGCTGTGTCCACTGTGTTCTGAGTTCTGTCTAGAGTGGATCTGTAGTCCCCACCCCCACCCCAGACCCAGGGTTCCTGAGGTCCTGGAATCCTTTCTCCTTTTATACAAGGCATACACACTTCCTGTGTACTCAACAAGGGATTTACATTCCAGGACACTGAGAACAAAGACCTTGGCCCTGGGAACCTTTCCATAGGGGTCTGGTCCAGCTAAGGTGCCGAGCCTGGAGTAGCACCCAGAGCCAGGGCTTCCTTTCTTATTTTCTCTTCTTTCCCAAACCACTCTCAACCTCCAGCCACCTCAGGTGGACGTGGGTGTTACCTGATCTAAGGACCTGTGTGACTCCACAGAGCAGAGGAGGGAAAGAGGGAGGGGCCGGGGCATGGAGTGAGCCCAGCCCTTTGCCTTTCCTTGGAGGAGGCTGGAAGACAGGAATGCCTTTGGCTGGGAGACCCTGGCCAGAGATCAGAAGATCAAAGGCAGAGAAGATCAGGGGCGAGGCAGGTGGCACCACAGAGAGAAGCAGCAGCTGGTGCCTCCTAAGGGCAGGGCTGACCCAGAACGCCCTCCCCTGCCACCTTGCCATCTCTACTCCCTGCTTTGTGGCTTGCTACTTCTATCTGATGGAGGTGTTGGGGGTGGTGTGTGTGTGTATGACCACGCTTGAAGGAAGGAACGCCTCTGGTGCACAGAGTTAATACCCTCATGCACCTGGATTCTAACACTTAAACCCCACAGCGGTTCACTTAAGAAGAACTATTATGCAATCTTTCTTAGACCCCCAAAATGAGGCACACATAGATTAAGTAATCTTAACACCATCAAACCACTATTCAGTGTCGGTGCCAGGCCACAAAGTGGCTATCTGACAACAGAGTACTCCATAATGGATGGCCAAGAACGCTGGTAAAACTGTAGCGTGAGCGAGAGTGGGGCTCAGTGCCAAGGACTTGTTGGGCAGGAGTTTTGAACCTGGATCTTCCCTCTAGTCTTTCTACAAATGTGGTGAACCAAATAGGCAAAAGATTGAGGAAAAGGGGAGGCGAGTGGGGCTCCAGTTATAGGGAAGGATACGCAGGCAGAGGCTACAGAACCAGAGTGGCTCAGCGTGGGCCCAATGGGCAAGGGTAGCGCACAGAAGGCCTAAGGGTCTGGATGAAGCTCAGAGAGCATGAGCCGCTTAGTGGCAGGCGGGGTCACAGGGGCGGGGCGGTGCCACAGGCGCGTTGCACGCAGGTAGGTCGGGGTGAGGGGTGGGGGTGGGGGCGCTGAGCTCCAGAAAACTCCACAAGGTCCCGTGAAAGAAACCCCAAGATCTATGGCATGGGTGGCGCCCTCCTGGCTGTCCTTGTCTCCAGGTGCGCCCGGCGCAACAGAACTAAAGCGCGTGGGTTCTCGCAGCAGCGACTGTGTGATCTGGGGGCCGAGTGGCATTTCCTACTATCCATTTCCTCCTTTCACGTGGGGACAATGCTCATTCCCTTGCGCTTAAAAAGAAAAAGTCGAATTAAATGAGACCTAGAAGGTACCCGAGTTTTGGGTGGGAAGAGGGGAGGCTGATGCGGGGGCGGGGATGGGCTGGGTGCAGGCGGCAGCAGAGGCAGCTGTCGCAGGGCTCTCCCGCCAGATTCAGACTCAGTTTGAACACGCCAGGTTGGCCCGCCCGGTGCCGTGGTGCAGTGTGTGTGACACTGGCGTCAGGGTGCAGCCAGGCGAAGTTTCTCCCCAACCGTCCACTGAGTCCGGGATTGCCACTATCCCGCTCCCCATCCACGACTGAAAGCCAGACACCCCTCCTGTCCCGGATGGGGGAAGTTCGATCTGTGTGAGCACAGCTCAGGAACATTGGTGGGGCCTTCCCTTAGTCTTCCACGCAGACACCCAGGCATTGTGTCTCCTGGGAATAAAGACCTAAGGACAGTAGCCTCAGCTGTGCGAGACTCCACCCCTCACCCCTCGCTGCTACTGTCCCTGCAGCCTCTCTAAATAGGTGCTTTTGGGTTTTGTTTTGTTGTGTGTGTGTGTTGTTTTTGTTTTTTTGGGGGGTTGGTTGTTTTTTGTTTGTTTGTTTTGTTTTGCTTTTTAAAAAGCTCTGCTCAGCTCTAGTAGTCGAATCTGGTAGTAGAGTCAAGGCGCAGGGATTGCCCGGGCAGTTAGTTCTTCCTTCCAGGAAGGCTGATGTGGCCTCTCTCCCTCTAAGCCTTAGAGACTAAGGGGTTCCAGTATGCAAGGGCAGTTAGATTTTACACCCATGCAAAGCACCTCAGCACAGAGCCATGATGGCCTTGGAGCTGGAGCTAGAGATCAAAATAAGGGCCAGAGCAGAGGCTGTCAAGTTGCAGGAGACCTAGGTTTGCAGACTCAGTGGGCTGGTTGTTCCTCTGATGGCAGCCATAGTTGTTGTAGAGCTAGAAAATGCTTCGGTGATTAAGAGTGTTTGCTACTTTGTCAGAGAACCTGAGTTCAGTTCCCTGCCCCTACATTGTGTGTCTCATAACTGCCTGTAATACTCCCGCCTCTGACCTCTGAGGTTACCTACATAACCACCCCCTCCACACACACACACACACACACACACACACACACACACACACACACACAAGCACACAACACACATGCAGACACACACAGAGAGAAAGAGAGAGACAGACGCACATACAGAGACATACACAGACACAGGCATAGGCACACAGACACACACAGACACACAACACACGTACAGACACAGCACATGCATGCGCGCACACACACACATACACACACACAGGCATAGGCACACAGACACACACAGACACACAACACACGTACAGACACAGCACATGCGCGCGCGCGCGCACACACACACACACACACACACACAGAGAAAGAGAGAGAGGGAGAGAGAGAGAGAGAGAGAGAGAGAGAGAGAGAGAGAGAGAGATACAGACACAGCCGAAGAAAAACACAGACACAGGCACACACACAGACACCAACACAGATACAAACACAGCAAATACACACACACAGAGACAGACACACAGACACAGACATAGACACACAGACACAGGCACACAGACACACAGACACACACACAGACACACACACACACACACACACACACACGGGCACATACACATAAATAAAAACAAAACTTAAGAAAAGAAAACGGACCTCGATGCTGGCATGTGCGTGTGTGTGGCAAGGACAGAGAACTGGGCTCTGTGGCGGAACTCCCAGACTGTTTAGGGAGAGCAGCCACAGGAATGTGCCATCGGAGGGTAGGAGATGACAGCTCCTAATCAAGGACAGGATCCTGTGGCCTGACCATGTGACTGCAGCCTCAGGAACCAGACTCAAAAAGCCACAGGGATTAGTCTGAGAAGCGCCATGACTAAAGTCCCAGCCTTAGGCCTGGTCACTTAAGCTTTAATTGTCCACTCTGTGCCATTCATTGTCTTCTACAGACTTGGCTCTTTAAGGACAGGGGGCACACATGGCTGTGGTTTCATCACTGAGTATAGCCTGTATGTTGCAGCCAGTTACCGATCCTTGCTGTGAAGACAGAACCGTATGGTTAAGCCGATTGACTAGAGCTCTGGAGTTGGGCATGTGGGCAGTGAGGCTCACATGTGACGTCTGTTGGCTTACCGTGCACCAGGCCTTGCTTAAGCTCTTTACCATAGAAGAAGGCAAGGCAGAGACAGGTGAAATAACTTACCCAAAGTCTCAGGGCCAGGAAGAGGTCAGTCTGGCTGCAGCAGGGCCATTGCTGACCCATGAAGTGCCATATGATGGCAAGCTGTCCTAGATCTCATAAAGAAGAAGAAGCAAAGAGGGGCAGTGTGTGGGCGCTGTGCAACCCTTAGACCATGCTTTGCTCCCAGGAAGGGTCACCTGACTCTCAGTACTGCTAGGGGCGGCTCATAGTGAAGGGCAAAGGGGCAGAAGTCACACCTTGCCACTGACTTTCTGTGGCACTTCTGTGTGGAATTTGAGGCCCTGTAGATGTCTCTAGCTTAGCAGCTTCATGAAGCAATGTTGGGTCAGCTTGTTTGGGATGGGCATGGCTCCTTCTGAAGACATTGCCCTGTGGTTCTGAGGGTTAGAACCAGCCACCAGCTTCTTCTCTTCATTCTTCTCAGGTGCCCAGGCCCCCTTCTTGTTACTGCTGGGACATGGTATCTCTTTCTTCTTTAGAGAACCACCATGTAGCCCAGGCTGTCCTGAAACTGACTCTGAAGTTCAGGTTAGCCTCAAAGTCCCAATCCTCTTACTTTTGACTCCAAGTGCTGGAATTATAGGAGTGCACTACTATGTCTGGCAGAAAAACAACAACTGCAATCACCACCACCACCAAACCCTTTCTGTAAGAATAAGGGGGAACCTGGGTATGGTGGTACACCAAACCACAGTTTCTCATATCTAGCAATTTTGAGAGGGAGGTGTCTCTCTAGCTAGCTCTCTTCTATCCTTGGCTTCCTGTCTGTGTCACCAGACTTTGAGATGACCCACAAAGGTACTAGTGATGTGACAAGTACCATGGTCTTTTAACCACAAGTACAAACAAAACCGTGTGTGTGTGTGTGTGTGTGTGTGTGTGTGTATCTCACCTGAAGTTTAGTACTGTCTCCTTCCCTTTATCCTAGCCCCACCTTAATTAATTGGGCCACCTGTTGATGCTTTGGGTTCCCAGCTTTCTTCCTGGTAAAACCCGACTCCCACAAAAGTCTTCTTTTCCTAGCAGTCCCCCGGGAGTCTCCTTCTTCACAGATAACCCGAACCCTTGCTAGCCCTCCAGTCTCTTCCTTCCTCACCCTGCCTGCTCTGGTTTCCTCCATTGGGGTCCTCCTGGCACTGTTAGGCAGGCTGGGAGGCATTGTCACCAAAAAGGGAGCCAAGAAATGGCAAAACAAAGCAAGCAAGGCCTTTATTTAAAAGCACAACATTGTTCTCACATAGGATTTTTTTTTTTTTTTTTTTTTTTTTCAAAGCCCAAGAGAACAATCCGTGCTGTTATGTGGATAGAGAGCTACGTTTTCCCCGATGGAAGTAACTCCCTTGTTTGGCAATTTATGAAAACTGCAAAATGCAAGAGAACTTGGTGTTGCGTTGTGTGTCTGGGGTTTCAAAGAAGATAATGCTCAAAGAAAGAGGTCTTCCTTCTCAGATAGGAAGTTCCCCTCAGGGAACAGACTACACCAAGGAGGCCACATGGAAAGCCTGAGGTCTTTCTGGGCTTGAGAGCTCTTGGGGGCACTGCAGGAACTTGCAGCATGACCATAGGTAGCCCTGCTCCTCTCCAGATCTGCTTTTGCTGTGTAGATGTCCGAAAGATACCTGACTTAATGGGGCCTCTGCAGACACATGGGATGGTGCTTTTAGTCTTTATTGTATCCACCATTTAATGTGGCGCTGAAGATGGATCCCAGGTTCTTTATTATCTTAGGCAGATGTGCTGGGAATCTCGCTTTCTCCCCACTCTGGGCTGTCCTATCCTACTGCTCACTGCCTCCCAGCATGGTGGGATGTCTGAGTACTTCAGACTGACCCTCAGGGAAGGGCTGTACTGAAGGGCGTTAGGCAGCCTGCTGAATCTCACCAGGAGACCATGAGAAGGCTCAGGAGAAATGCCATGTCCAATTGTGGGTCCCAGATGGTGCCTGTAAGTATGGCTAGCACATATGCGGTCAGGGGACCAATCAGTGGATAGACTATTTGTACAAGCTATAACATACTGCAGCCATGAGTGACCTAGAGGGACATTGGGAAGACTCCTTCAGAGAAGGCTACCAGCCACAGGATTGCTGTCTCTTGATAGTTGTAACACGGTTATTTAGTTAGCGTTCTGTTTGGTACTGTGTGTGTGTGTGTGTGTGTGTGTGTGTGTCACTGGGAATAAAATCAAGGGCCTGGGAAATGCAAGGCAAGTGCTCTATTACTGAGCAATATTTCCACATCTCCTTTCCCACCATGAGCTGATTTGTGGCTTATTAGTTAGTATACAAACTATTGAGTCTTACTGTGATTTTTTTCCTTTTCTTTTTTTTTTTTTCTTTTTTCTTTTTTCTTTTTTTTTTTTTTTTTGGACAGGGTTTCTCTGTTGGCTGTTCTAGAATTCACTCTGTAGACCAGGCTGACCTTGAACTCACCAAGATTCACTTGCCTCTGCCTCCCGAGTGCTGGAGTCAAAGGTGTGTGCCACCACCATGCCTAATTCTTACTGTGCTATTTTAACACAGACAGACAGACAGACAGACAGACAGACAGACACACACACACACACACACACACACACACACACTTATACTTTGTCCATGCTCAGTGACCCTCTCTTCATTACTACGGCTTCCCCACCTCCTTGCGAGCCCCTTTCCTCTCACAATAATTCCCCTTTCTGTATTTGCTGACACATTTACTTGCAACCTTATTGAACACCTCTGTTTGTTGGATGCCTTAGTGGTCCTGAAGACTGCACAGATTGGATCCTTGCCTTGAAGAAGTGTGTGGTAAAGCTAGGTGTGTTGGTACTCATCCCTAATCTAAGCCCACAAGAATCTGAGGCAAGACTATTGCCAGTTCAAGACCAGTGTGACCACATATCAAATGCCTGTCACACACACACACACACACACACACACACAAAACGAGAAGTGTCGTTATGTATGAATAATTATAATTCAGCCAAATAACTATGATACTAATAAAGGCATATTATTAAGCACTGTTTTACATTGCTAACTCTGGTAACTTCATGTCACAACTCTTATTAGGTGATTACTGGAACTATTATTACCCATATTACAAGTGAGAAAATAGAAACTTAGAGGCAGGAAGTGACAAGACCAGGGTCACAGTCGATTAATAAGCCCAGGCAATGCTAAATGCAGCTATAGTGTTCAATATGTGGCTCACTGGGTGACTGTGTACAAAGTACCACAGAGACTCCAGTGGCCCAGGTCTGCCTCTAAAGAGATAACTATGAAACATAGAGTAGGTTTGCACCACCCTACGACCCTTTTCCCAAGGAAAGAGTCTGTCTGTCTGTCTCTCACCACCCCCACCATGGCTATGGAGGAGAGGCTATGTTAATTAGTTTGACTGTGGTTCTTATTTCACAATGCAAATGTATATCAAATCAGCAGGCTGCATAAATGTATAGAATAAATTATATGATAAGTATATATACAATATATAGTATATATTAATATATACGATAATAATAACCCAACATAATTAACTGCAGAGATTGACAGTTTGAGTTCTTAGCCCAGGAAGTAGAAAAAGGGCTCTGTGTTGTGAGCCTCTCCTCCAATGTGGGGTGTCCTTTCACCTGCACCCCAGCGGAATCCACAGCTTGTCTGCCATTGGTTTTTCCTCCCATAGGAAAAACCCAAGCAGCCCAGTCTCTCTGGGTCCTTGGGTCTCAGCCAGTTCCTGAAGGAGCATCTCCAGGTGCCCAGCCCTTCCAACCTGGTTCTGCTGCTCTGGGCCCCCTTGGTTTCCTAGCATCCTCCCTCTTATCAAACCTGTTCCCTGTCTCCATGGTGACACCGCCTCACCCAGCTTCCTTGGGTGGTCTGGTTGCCTCACAGGCTAAAGCTCTGAGAACATTTTCCTAATGTGCAGCCAGAAGCTTCCACTTCCTGTGCCCAGGGCTACCCCTTTCATATTGCCACACCCTTCACTTGAGCAGCCTTTCTGTCAACATCCACCCCATCCCTCCCACCACACCATGCTATGTCCGGCCGAGAGCACACATGGCCCCTCTGGGTACCCCAAGGCCTACTGGGAAGAAAGTTTCAGGGTGAGACTGTTGGCCACCTTCCACACACTTTGGCTGTCAGTGACAGCAGTTGAGGAAGGATGCTAGGAAACTGAGGGGACCCAGAGCAGCAGAACCAGACTCGAAGGAGTGGGCACCTGCAGACCTCCTCCAGGAGTTGGCTGAGACCCAAGGACCCAGGGAGGTGTAAAATGAAAAATTATTAAGAAATTTAGAATGGCAATAGCAGTGAGTCAAGCCTGGGCTCTCCAGAGTATGGGGCCCTATGCAACTGAACAGTCCCTGTGCCCTGAACTTAGCTCTGGAGAACTGTGTGTGTGTGTGTTGTGGTATGTGTGCTATGATGTATGTATGTATGTGGCTTACATGTGACATGGTGTGGGTATGGTATGTATGGTATGTATAGTCTATGTATGTGTTTTGTGTATGTGTGTATGATATGGCATGCATGTTATGTGTATGCACGTGTGGTACATGGTGTTTGGGTGATGTGTACATGTGTAGTATGTGGTTTGTGTGTGGTATGTGGTATGTGTGGTATATATATAGTGTGTATAGTGTAGTGTGTATGGTATGTGGTGTGTGCGGTATGTGTATAGTGTGTGTAGTGTATGTGTGGGGTATGTGTAGTGTGTGTGGTATGGAATGGTGTTCATGAGTGTGATGTGGCGTACTTGTGATGTATGGTGTATATACTGTGTGATGTAGTGTATTCATGGGATGATTGATGTTCATAGGTGACATTCTTAGGATGACAGTGGTAGAGCAGCATTGGGCTTAGGCTTGGGTGTCCATTCCAGCCACAGATTAGCTAGATCCCAAAACTGCGTCCCTGGACACTACATTCTACCTGAACTAGGAGACAGGTGGGACAGTGAGCAGAGGCCAGGAGAAGACAGGCTTGTCCAAAGTCACACAGCCAAAGGAAGCTACTTTCTTCCCTCAAAAGGGCGTCTGCCTTTTCTGATAGGTAGATGCTCCAGGATACTTTGTAACCTTTGCTTAGCCAGAGCTCCAACATGCAAAGTGCTGAATGAAAGAAAGTATCCGCCTGTAGGACATATGGATGCCCAGGCTCTGAAAGAAAAAGGTCCAGGTGCCCTCCGATTTCCCTCAACCTCAGGCACGCCAGAAACTTCAGAGCTGTGTCCTCTGGGTTGCACAGCTGGTCTCCTCCGACAGGCATAGGTCAGAGCTTTGGACTTGACAGGACAGATTCTGTGCCTGGAGTGTGTGCCTGTCATTCCTTCTCTCTGTTCCCTAAAGGGTCCCAGAACCACCCCTGGGCTCTATGGCGACAGTGTGGAGGGCCCAGACTTGGCCTCCCTTCTCTAATCCTTGCAGCATTCATCTGCTTTCCCCTTCTCCTGGCACCAGCCTCACCCCCTTTCCCCCACCAGACACCATTTGAAATCCACCCTCTGGCCCCACCCGGCCCCTCTACAGCAGCTGGGCTGGGTGCTTGTCTGGGGCAGGATGTGTGGAGGGGGAGCGGGTGTGTGTGGGTGCAGCCCCCTCCTCCCCAGGGAGAACAATGAAGCCGCTGGCCTTGGTGGAAAGGTGGAGGGAGTGGGTGGGGGGCATGGAGCTGCATCAGAGCCTCTGAGTGTGGCCCCTGGGGGGACAGCTGAGTGATGAGGCCTGAGTCACATGCCCCGTGTGCTCCTTGAACTCCCGCTCCCCTGCCTGTCAGGACACATCCAGAATTGCACAAGGTAAATATTTAGAGGTAATCGTATTTTTTTTTTTTTTTTTTTTTTTGGTGGCAC
Organism: Arvicanthis niloticus; assembly: GCF_011762505.2. NCBI lineage: Eukaryota > Metazoa > Chordata > Mammalia > Rodentia > Muridae > Arvicanthis > Arvicanthis niloticus. Next base: position 24,203,215 of record NC_047667.1, on the reverse strand, counting down.
CTCAAACCTTCTCCTTCACGAGGATGAGCCAGGCCTGGGATTTGAGGGAGAGGAATTCAGGATTTCCTCTGTGAGCATCCCTTCAGAGCTGGGGGATCCTGAGGGTTGGACCCAGGCTAACCTCTACCCTCTTAGTTCCTCTTAGTTCCACTGGCTTTCGCTGTGACCAGTGTGCCTCCTGCAGCTGTCTCTGAGCCCATCCACCTCAGCCCGTCAGGCCTGCAGACGCTCTTCCATTCCCACAGAACAGTGGGGAGGGAGGAGGCCAGAGCGGCCCATGTTGCACATGCCATTTTTTCTTGGCTTCACCCTGCATGGAATGTCTTCCTTGGAAGACATGGAGTCGGAACCCAAGCTTTATCAAAGATAAAGCATTTGAGACTAAACAGTCTTTTTATAGACTAGAGCTGGGCTCTCTCAGCACATGTCCCTCACTGTTCCCAGCCTGCCTCTCTGAGCATGCATGGAAAGCAAACCTTCTGGGCACACAGAACCTAGAAGGTTTGAGGGTGCATCGTACTTCTGAGGAAAAGGGGGAAGGCCTTCTGGAGAACTTCAGGAAGGCCTGTGCTGCTCCGTGATGTGATCCACCTCTGTATAGCCCTAGGGAGCAGCACACAGAGACAAGAGTCAGCTGGTAGGAGTTTGGGATGGGATGAAGCCCAAATGTGTCAGGCATCTGTAACATCGCCACTCAGTTAGGCACAAACAGAAGAAAATGTTAACATTGGGCAGTCCCCACAAATCAAGTCATCGGCTCTCCCCCGCCAGGTCTGTAGAGCTGAGACTGTTGTACATAAGACACCAAGAGGAGAGTGGAAGAAAGAAGGCAAATACTTATTAACTATGTACTATTTACCAGGCAGTCTGTAAACATTAGCTCACCTGATCCTCACAAAGGCCTTACCTATTAATCCTTTTTTTTTTTTTTTAAATGGATGAGGAAATGGAGGGTCACGGTGGTCAAGGTGGGTAACCAGAGGAGACATTTGATTTGGGGGCTCTCTGACTCCATTCAACCCTCTTTTGTTTGTTTTTAAATTTTACTTTTTAAACTTTTGTGTGCGTTGGGGGAGGGGGTTGTCCGGGGGAACATTGAACTAAGTTTGAGCATTGGTTCTCGCCCTCCACCATGTGAGTTGGGGGGATGAGCCTAGGCCATCAGCCGCCGCGCCCCCCCCCCCCCCCCAGAGACAAGTCGCTGGCCCTGTTTGTTTGCTTGGATGTAAAAAACAGTTCTCCTGGGATTATGGTAAGGTTTAAATGGGATTATTTGGATAAAGGCTGGTTAGTGTCTAGCATTAAGGTGGGGCTTCAGTAATGTCGATGGGATTATAGTGACAGTTTGTGTGCAGGGCATTTTAGGGGCCGTAACACAAGTTCTTTTGGATAATATAGGCACGTTAGAATGCTTTAGATGGTGACTACTCAGAGACCAGCTCTGCACATCCAGATAGATACTCAGGTACCTGGGCAGCTTCTGGGAAGTTCCAAGAAGTCAAGAAAGGCAGAGGTCTGGGGAAGCAGAGCCAAGAAGAGGAGGCTGGCAGAGACCTCGTCTGGCAGGGAAGCCCACCATTACTGAGCGGGGCAACACATGTGACTGGGGAAGAAACTGGGTTCAGGAACATCAGAGCCTGCTATACCGGTAGTGACCCTGGGTCTCAGAATGAAGACTGTATTCACTAGGGACCTTACCTTCCTGCTATGAAATCTACTTCTTCTCTTTCTCCTTCTCCTTCTCCTTCCTCCTCCTCCTCTTCCTCTTCTTTTCTTCTTCCTCCTCCTCCTCCTTCTCCTTCTTAATTATTACCATTAGTTAATATTATTAATTATTATTTTTACCCCATGGCTCCTCTCTTAACAGTGAGGTGGTTTTTCTGGCTAGCCATAGCTAGCCCTGGAAGAACCTGCCAAAGGAAGCATGAGAGCAGAGGGGACAGCAGAGGGGACCAGAAAGTGACCCGGTTTTTTTGCACCTAGAGTTACATGTGGCTGCTGTTGCTAGACAGCCAGTGGGGTCCAGATGGCATGGTGGGAAGCCGGACAGTGGTGGTGCACACCTTTAATCCCAGCACTTGGGAAGCAGAGGCAGGTGGATTTCTAAGTTCGAGGACAGCCTGGTCTACAGAGTGAGTTCCAGGACAGCCAGGGCTATACAGAGAAACCCTGTCTTGAAAAACAAACAAACAAACAAACAAACAACAACAAACAGATGGCATGATGGGAAGACGGAGGAACAGTGGGAAACCCTAGCGTTCCCCCGAACAGGGCTGGAGCTGATCATCATAGTTAGTGCAGACCGGTAACCATAGGCTGCTCTCCACTTTCTCTCCACCCAGAGACCTCAGTATGAACAACCTCACGGAGCTTCAGCCGGGAGTCTTCCACCGCCTGCGCTTCCTGGAGGAGCTGTGAGTTGATGGGTGGGCAGGCGTCGGGGTGTGGGTGGGTGGAACTCTCTGGTCAGCAGCTGTAGGGACCTGGGCTCTCCAGAGCAGGCTGGAACTGGGAGAAAGGAAAAAGCAGGGCTCGGGAAACAGGTGTTTAGTTGCGACCTGATACATGGGCAAATTCCTGAGTCCCAGTGTTAAGCCACGAGGCATTGGAGGTGTGAGCCAGCGCTCTCTGCAGCTTTTTCCCCTGCCCTTTGTTTTAATTAAACTAAATTAATTAATTAGTTTGTTTGCTTATTAAGACAGGGTCTCACTATATAATCCAGAGTGGTCTAAAGTTCACGGTTATAGCTCAGAGTGGTCTTGAACTTAAGACTTATCTTGCCTCAGCCTCCCGAGGACTGGGATTTTAGGCATGTGTCACCATACTCAGCATAGCTTTCCTTCTTTTAAAAAAAACATTTTTTTTTTCTAAATTTTATGTGTATTGGGTGGGTTCATGTATCTCTGTGCACAACATGCATGCCTGTTGCCCTGGGAGCCAGAAGAGGGCATCAAAGCCCTTGAAACTGAAGTTATAGATGGTTGTGAGAGCTGCCCTGTGGGTGCTGGGAATTGAACCCACTGTCTGGAAGCACAGGCCATGTTTGTAAGCGCTGACTCATCTCTCCATGGCCTAGCTTTCACTCACGATCCCACCTTTCCCTGAAAATCACCTTTGAACTTTCATCCCTAATATAAAGGCCTGGGGGAAGGAGAAAGTTCCATGTGGGCGGAGCTGGTGGTGGGCAGAGGAGCCGGGTTGAAAGGCGGCAGAGGTCATTACGAGGTGGGCGTGGCACAGCTGGGATGGGAACCTAACGGAGAGCTAAGGGATTTATTAAGGCCAGCTCTCCATCTCCCACTCCCTGAGATGGGGCTGGCCCTGTAGTAAAGGCCCCGCCTAAAGGAGCAATCCACCACCTAGGCCCCCAACACAGAACCCAAGGGTGGAGAACCCAGCTATCATCTTGTAAAACAACAAATGTCAAATAAACAGACAGAAGCAACAGCCCATCAATGGTGGAGATTAACCGGGGCCTCGGGTGCTCTGGCTCTGTCACTGAGCTGAGTCCTCCTCATTGAAGCTGGCTGTGGCTGGGCATGCCTTTGCACAGGGGAGGCTGAGGCAGGAGGCTTGTAAACACCAGGTCATCCTGGACTGCCTAGTGAGGCTCTGTCTAAAACCAACAATGACAAAGCCCCAAACAACATCAACAACAAACAACACACACACACACACACACACACACACACACACACACACACACACACACACAAACCAAGCCTCAGTTTTCCTTATCTGGAATTCTGGGGGGTAATACAGGTTGAACATTCTCAGTTCAAAAATCTGAAATCTGAAATCTGAAAATTTTAAAAGACAGGGTCTTAGTATGTAGCCCAGGCTAGACTAGAATCCTCTATGTAGCCAAGACTGGCTTTGAATTTATACTTTTCCTGCCTCATGCTTCCAAGTACTTGGATTACAGGTATGTGGTACTACATTTAAAATCTGAACTATTTTGTGCACTGGTAGGCCACCACGGTGGGCAGTTCTGCACCTGGCTTCATGTGACAAGCACGAGAACACTGAAATATTGTAGAAGTCAAGGACTGTAGCTCGGTGTTGGGGCCAACACTCCCAGCATGCTTGAGGTACTGGCCTCCATTTTTAGTACCCCACCAGACAAACAAGAAATTATTGCATAAAATTACATACATACAGGCTCCATGTTTGTAAAGCAATCACATTTTGGTCTAGTTAGTGGGATGCGTAGGGGGGAAGGCACTTACCACCAAGTCAGACAACCTAAACTCAACAGAGAGAACCTTAGGTTGTCATTTAACTTGTGCATGTGGGTCATGGCACATACTCACCCATATGCACGCACATTTGCGCGAGTGTGTGCACACACACACACACACACACCAAATAAGTAAATGTGAAATCAAATAAAATCCAGTGAATGTATGTTTAAGCTTGGACCCACCCCCATGACAGCTCATTATCTGATGCAAATATTTGGAGATCTGAAGAATCTGAAGGCCAAACACCCCTGGCTCTGAGAATTTTAAATATGGGGTACTCACAGTATCCTGCCCCTCCCAGGATTAACGGTGAAAGAGGAGCTGATGCCGTGAGGTAGTGAACCACAGAGCTCAGGAAATGCCAGTGCTGCCACCACCTCCCTCCTGTACACCAAGGCTGGACCTCACCCCCTTCATGGGTTCCCTGGCAACACCTCTGACCTCTATCTTTAATTCACAGGCGACTCTCTGGGAACCACCTCTCACACATCCCTGGACAGGCATTCTCCGGCCTTCACAGCCTCAAAATTCTGTAAGTAGAGGTTAGCCCTTTCACATGAAGATGTAGTGCCGAGGATGGCAGTTGGGGGTGGGGTGGGACTGTCACTCAGAGTCTGGCACTCGCCCTGGTTTCTGTATCTTCATTCCTTATTCCTCTCATTATTTCTATGTCTTTTCTTTCCCTCATCTGATGTGTAAACACAGATTAAGAGGAACCCAAAGTGCCTGGCAGCCCTTCAGGGACCAGGCGACTCTGTTTACAAATGGTGATTGTTGCAGGGCTCCGTTGGGGTTTATTTTATTTTTTACATTTATTATTTATTTGTGTGTGTGTTGCATGAGTGTGGAGGCCAGAGGCCAGCTTTCAGAAGTTGGTTCTCTCCTTCTACCACGTGGGTCCTGAGGACAGAACTCAGGTTGTCCATCAGGTGTGGCAGCAGGCACCTTTCCTCACCGACCACATCCTTGCTCCTTTGTTTTAAGTTTTGAGGACTGGGGATGTAGTTCAGTCGGAAGAATGTTTGCTTAACATATAGGAGGATCTGGGTTCGGTGCTCAACTCAGTAGAAACGGGGCATGATGGTGCATGCCTGTAATCCCAGAACTCTAAGATCCTCATCTTAGAGACGTCCATAGGATCAGATTGCTTCATCCATAAGGTCCTTGCCACGTGAGAATGAGGACCTGAGTTGAATCCCCAGCCCCGTTATAAAGCCAAGTGCGATGGCTTGTGCCTATAAGCCTGGCACTTAGAGGGTTGAGGAAGAAGGTGGAGCCCAGGCTCAGTTGCTAGCCAGCCTAGCCAAAGGGGTGAACCTGGTCCCAGTGAGAGACCTAGTCTCAAAAAACAAACAACCCCCCCAACCACACAAACCAAATCAAGCCAAACAACAAAACAAACAAAAAATGAAACACAAAAGAAAGAAAGAAAGAAAGAAAGAGAGACAGAGAGAGAGAGAGAGAGAGAGAGAGAGAGAGAGAGAGAAAGAAAGAAAGGTGCCTGGTGGTGACTCATGCCTTTAATCCCAGCCCTTCAGAGGCAGCATCAGGCAGATCTCTGAGTTTGAGGCTAGCCTGGTCTACAGATCGAGTTCCAGGGCTACACAGAGAAACCTTCTCGAAAAACAAAGCAAAACAAAACAAAAAAGCAAGGTGGAGGCGGTTGCTTCTTCCTGAAGAATGACCCCGAGACTGACCCTGTAGTTTATGTGCATGTGCACACACACATGCAGCTGCACATGCAACCACACACATACAGCTGCACATGCAATCACACACATGCAGTTGCATGTGCACACACACATGCAGCTGCAATGCAATCACACACATGCAGCTGCACAGCCATTAAAAGGCATGTGCATACACACAGATGAACTTCAACATCATTCTCACCTATATAGTTTGGAAACTTTGTAAAACCCAGTACTTTAAATTTTTTTTTGTTTTTGTTAACATACAAGATAATGCGTTTTCTTTTTATTTTTCTCTGTGCTAAAATCATTTTAATGTCCTTACTAAGGGGCTATCTCAAGACACTAGCAGATGGGAAAGTAGTATTCACTATGACATTTTATCCATATGTGTCATCATACTTTTGCTCAGACTTACTACCCCCCCACCCTTCTCATTCTTCTGTTTGTCCATTGATTTGTTTTGATTTGTTTTTGTTTTTTGTTTTTGGTCTTTGTCTTTTTGAGAGAGTATCTTTCTATGTAGATCTGGCTGACCTGCATTTCAACAACTCAATAAGTAGACCAGGATACCCTCAAATTTGAATTGATTCCCCTTGCCTCCTGCCCTTGTAAGCGTGAGATACCCCATACAGCTTTTTTCTTTTTTCTATTTTTTTTCTAGACAAGGTTTGCTTAGTTCAGGATAGTTCTTCCTGCTTAGCTCAGGATAGCTCAGACTCTGAGGTGCTGGGATTATAGGTATGTGCACGCCCAGCTCCGTATACGCCTTTTTCTCTTCCGTGTTTCTCCTCAGTCTCTATGCCTCCAGCTCTTAGCTCTCACAATTATTGTGAAGGGATTTCCTTCAAACTGGGCTGCCTCTTCTAGCCCCTTCATACCTTCTTAGGATCAAAAGGAGCATGAGGTTGGGAGAGGACCTGGGTTCCTTCACTTAGCTCTCTTGCAAGTGAGCCTATTGCAGAGAAGGGAAGGGGCGCTGTCCACTCCCACTCTAACCCATGAAAGGGGTAAAGGTGTGAGGAGATAGGAAGGAGTGGATACAGAGTCTGAAGGAGATCAGAAAGGGCACAGCATCCCAGGGACCAGTGTGAGAAAAACGAACATTTGAGGGGCTTTTCCTGAAGCAACAGAATGAGCTCTAGGGGCTTCCCTAAGGCGGCAAGCTCCTTCCAGGTCTGCTGTTTGGTCCTGACTCTATGTGCAGCTCTTTGTACAAGTTGTGCAGGTTGTTGGCTGCACAAAAGCATCTGAACCAGGGGAGAAGGCCTGGACCCCAGTTCCGTGCCGGGGTTTGGAATGGTATCTACCCAAAGGCAGATCCATCTCCTGTTTTCTCAGAGTAGTTCATGACAGTGGCCGTTCCTCTTGACCTTCCAGTTTCCAGATGATTGTCGGTCTGTATCTGAGCAATTTGTGTCTCTGGTCTCCAGCTCCTCTCTCCACCTGCCTCTAGATGGCTGACCCTAGGGCTCTGAGGCCTCTGTGGATTTACTCCCTATAGCTGTCCAGGGTGCAGGGGCGGGGAGTGGGGGAGGAGGCATCTCGAACCCACAGCACAGTGCAGGCAGACTGCTTGGTGGCTTATCTGTGCCCAGTGGCAGGTTTGGACCTGCAGTGGGATTAGAAAGCAGGGCTCTGTTTGCTGGGCCTTCAGAAGATGTGAGGCTCACATCCCATTCCTAAGGCTCTGGCTTAGAGATGAGCCGCTTCTTTCTTCTCTGCCTGCATTAGGCAATAAATCAAAGACTGGAAGAAACCGCAATCGGCCCGCCCCCTTTCAACCAGCGGCGCCTGGGCCTAGTGAGCAGGTTGGCCAAAAGCTGTGTGTGGGAGGCAGGACAGCCAGGCTGCTCACCCCTACTCTGTCAGTGACCCCCATTTTGCTCCATCTTTGAAACCACCAATCACTAAAGCCTTGTATCTCCTGTCTGCAGAGCTCCCTTGTTCAGGGACACTAGGCAGGCTGGGGACCCCCACCCACCTTCCCCAGAGCTTCAGAGCAGGAGAGTCCATATGTGTCCTGGGTACTAAGTCCTTTCCAACATCCAATGTCACTTTTGCTGGCTGCAGGTTCTTGTCTCTCAGACCTGTAAGAAGACTAGAGCAGTAGAGCCCACTCCCACCCTTGGCCTAAGAGCTTCTCTCTGTACAGGAGACCCTTGCTTTCTACGCTCAGACCATTCCCAAGGTTGTGGCTTTTTTTTCTCTGAGGCCTGGCTAGGCCTAAAGGAAATGGGCAACAGAGGGCAGGGAAGTGTTAGAGATTCTCTCTCTCTCTCTCTCTCTCTCTCTCTCTCTCTCCCTCTCTCGGCTTTTTTGAGACAGGGTTTCAGGTGTAGCCCTGGCTGTCCTGGAACTCACTCTGTAGACCAGGCTAGCCTTAAATTCAGAAATCCACCTGCCTCTGCTTCCCAAGTGCTGGGACTAAAGGCATGAGCCACCACTGCCTGGCTTGTAAGGAATTCTCTTTGCTTCTCTTCTAAGGGACTGCAGCAGAGTCCCTCCCAGGTGACATCCCCATACTGGCTGTGGCCCTCCTCTCCTCTGAGGGATCTCCAAGTCCTCAAGCCCCACCAGCTTAGAGCAGGTCGGATCAAGAAGGTCTAGCCTTGCACCAGTTCTGTCCCATGAGGCTGTAAGGGTCCAGATGCTAAATTCACAGAGCTGTTCTAAGGGAAAACATACTCCTGATGCCCCAGACATGTGGGGCAAAGCCTGGACCTGTGGCTGGCCTGTTCGCTGTGCCTTTGCAGGGGCAGAGCAGCTGTAGGCAGGTTCCTGGATCCTGGCACCAGCCCAAGGAGATAATTGGATGTGTTGTGTTTCCCCACTTTACCTTCCTGCAAAACTGTCATCTTAGAAAATGAACATGGTCTAGCCTTGACCCTTTCCAGCCTCTGTAGATCATCCAGGGCATAGAGCCACTCTGGTTCAGGTCAGTGTAGCCCTATTTAGAACAACCCCGCTGAGCTTCAGCTGCCTCGCACTAGGCCCAGATTTGAGTAACAAGGGTGGAGGCTCAGGGGCTTCCCTCCCCTCTTTGCTTTTAGAAACCTGAGTAGGAGGTTTCCCCAGGGGCCCTGCTCCTGGATAGAGCCCAGAGGCCAGAGTGAGTTTGTGACTCAGGATTCCTAGACAGTACCCTCTCAGTAAAAATGTTCTAGAAGCTGTTCACTGCTTCTGATCTTGGCCCATCCAGTCCAAGCCTGGCTGGAGGCAGAAAGGAGTATGAAGGAGTTAGATCTTGGGCCCAGTCCATGGAAATCTAGTGTGCCATCAGTTGTAGCCCTCTTTACACTGTATGGAGCTATCTCAGGTTGACATTTCCGGCTTCCTCTCTGTTTGGACTGATGGATTGAATGGAACAGACCTGGGAGGGGCTCATGTTGCTGAGAGCACTGAGATCTTCAGCCTGGCTCTGGAGACGCTGTGAGGAGCCCAGGGAGAGCTTCTAAGCTGCTCTTAAGCAAGAGGCCAAGTTCCATCCTCCCAAGAGACTGGATGGCAGGAACTGGGGTTCTTCAGCAGCAGAGAGACATAGGGCTAGACTCAAGGCCTACCAGGAAAAGGGGTATGGGGAGGGTGGCAGGGAAAATGGCTATTCCTCAAGACCTAATCTTCCTTTTAAAATGAGGATGTCGGAATGGATTCCTCAATAGTTTTAGTTGCAGAATTACAACCCAAACCACACACATTGGCCAGTGGCAATGATGCAGGTCTGTACTTCCAGCGCTGGGATGGCTGAGGTAAAGGACCACTGAGTTCAAAGCCAGGCTTTAGATAAACTGTCCCTCAAAAAGACAAGACCTGGAGCTGGAGCGATGGCTCGGAGGTTAAGAGCACATGCTGCTCTGGCAGAGGGTCCAGGCTCCGTTGTCAGCAGTCACATGGTGGTTCATAACCATCCTTAACTCCAGCTTCATCAGCTCCAACATCCTCTCCCGGTCTCCTTCGGTACCAGGCATGCACAGTGTGCACATACATACATCTAGGCAATACACTCATATATGTTGAAAAAAAATCAGTGGCAGAGTACATACCTAGCATGCACAAGGCCCTGGGTTTGATGCCCAGCACTGCAAAAACAAAACAAAAACGTGAATACAGCAAACCGATGAAGGACCTTTTTACAGGGTGCAGAGGGTGGGTGAGCTTCAGACCCTGCCTCACTCATCCACTCAGGTATCCCCTTGGCACCAGATCTAACAGAAAGAGCCTTAGGAAAACACTGGGGTGGGGGTTGATTCTCTGCTAACTGCCCCCCTGCCCTGGTCTCTGAAATTCATGGTTTCTGCCCCTAGGTGCCTCTCTGGCAAGAGAAATATTCTGAGTATGTGGTTTTTTTTTTTTTTTTTTTTTTTTTTTTTTTTTTTTTTTTGTAAATAAGTTGGGAGGGACCAAACTTCTACTAGACACCTGTTTGCACATTGGACTCAATCTGGAGCTTGAAAAATAATAAAGCAACATCTTTTACACCAAACATAGCCCCAGAAGCTTAAGTGGGCCATCCTGTGGCCTGAGTATTTTCCAGGTGCTTCTAATGTGCATCTAGGACAGGGAGCAAAGGGTTAAATCCACATTGCCCCACCAAGCCCAGCTATGGCTAGAAAGAGTGGCCCTCAGAGCCTGGTCCTAATGTTGCTCTTAATGTGATTTGTGACTCTGGGAAAATCACAAATCACAATCCCCTCTTTCAGCCTCATCCTGGAGAATAAAGGGTTACTCCCTCCCAACAGTCTTTCCACCCTTTCTAAACCAACTGTGCTTCCATACAGTAGTGCTGGGGAAGGAGTCCGGGAACAGTGAAGGAAGCAAGCGAGGCCCAACACCAGTGAGCACTCCACACTCCAGCTTGCTGGGTGTTGATGTCTGTCCCAGCGTGGCTGTTGGGGAGAAGCTGAGTTCCCTGACACTGGAAGGAAGGAGAGCTAAGTGCCATGCAGAGGTGCTATTTACAGATTCTGTGCCTTGGAGGCACAGTATGGAGACTTTAAAGATCCTTCTGGGGCCAGTGAGACAGTTCAGTAAGTAAAGGCCCCTGCCACCTCCAGAATCCACGTGGTGAGTCATACCAACTCTTGGAACTTTTCCTCTGACTTCCATATGAATACACATGCATGTGAGCACGCACTCGCACACACACACACACATACACGTACGCACGCACACATGCATACACACACACACGTATGCACACGTATATGCACACACACGTATGCACGCACACATGCACACACACATACACACACACACATACACGCATGCATGCATGCATGCACATGTACACTGCACACCCACATGAATAAAAAAAAAAAAAAGATCATTCTAGATCTCATTGTCTGGGACACAGCCAAAAAAAGGTGGGAGTAGGGCATGACAGTGCTGATACGTTAGGGGTGCTCCTCACCTGTGCGGTGAAAAATTGTAGCTTTGGGGACCTCGGAGTGGGTATACACAGTGACATCTGCTTACCCAATCATAGTTTCTCACGTGTCCTTGACCTGAGCATACTGTGAGCTTTGTGTGGGGATCATGAGAAGCAAGGTACAGATCAGAGTAACGAGGTGCTCACAGCTTAGAGGTCAGGAGGTGGGAGGGATAGAAGCACCCGCAGCAGCCAGCCAGAAACTCTGCCAGCTCCCTCGCCTCATGCTCAGAGCAGAGGGTTTTCAGGTCCCCAGGGGTTTCAGAGCTCTACTGTGGGGTCATCTTCAGGCTTGGTGTCCACCCGGTTCCAAGAGGGCAGCTGAGTCAGATGGTTTTCCTGGCTGCCTTGTTACTTCTGAGTGGTTGTGTGAGATGCTCACACACGCTAGGCAAGACCTCACTGCTTTAACTACATCTCATCCTTCATCACTATCATCTTTGTCTACATCATCATCATCATCATCACCACCACCACCACCACCATCATCATCATCACCACCACCATCATCATCATCCCACCACCACCACTGTCATTTGGATAACTGAGGATAAAGCCCAGGGCCTTGGGCATGCTAGGCAAGTTCTCTGCCAATGAGCCATACCACCAGCGCTTCTGAGAAAACGTGTTGTCTCTAGGTCTCTTCTCTTGACCAAGGAGGGAACTGAGGCTCAGAGAGGGGGAAGTGACCTCCTTAAATCAACCAGTAAGCCATAGACCTGAGACCAGACAGTAACAATGACAATTGATGAGATACTAGGATGTTATGAGTTCCGTCTCTGTAAAGTCAGTGACCTGCAGGGACCATTTTATAACGGTCCATGCAACCAACAAACAGAGATGTCTGTCACACTTCTACAGTCACACAGCTGAAGAAGGGCAGAGCCTAGGCTTGGGATCCAGGCTCTACAGCTTCAGACATGGGATGTTGTACTTTTCAGTAAGTTGAAAAGACACAAGTTTAAAAGTGAAGTCTGAAGCCCTCAGTGTGGGCAACATCCCAAGCATACAGCAGGTGCTCACTGGGTGTTCACTCCCCGTTGCATCCTGGGAGCCTGGCTAGCTGCTGAGGCAACCTATCAATGCTCATGGCCCTTCCTGTGACAACATGTTTAGGGCAGCCTCGGAGGTAGGTAGGTAGGTAGGTAGGGAGGGAGGGAGGGCTCAGTTCTTCTGCCTGTGTTGGTAGTTGGTTACATCAATCCTCTCTGCTCCCTACCTACTTCCTGAATTTGTCTTGCACCTCCTCTCACGTCTGCCCGTGGGGCAGGAAAGACAGTTCACTTGGTAAGGTGTGAGGACTTGGTGACATCCCTGAAACCCACATTGAGAAGAAAGCTCCATGCCATGGTAAACCCTTGAGCTCGTAACCCCAGCTCTGGGAGGCAGAAACACACGAGTCCCTGGGGCTTTCTATCTGGCCAGCTTAGCCTACGGCGAGCTCTAGTCTAGTGGGAGAATGACCCTGTCTCAGAAAACAAGGTGGGCATCTCCTTAGGAAGCTGAAGCCGTCCTCTAGTCTCCACATACATAAGCACCCATGTTCATGAACACACACATACACAGACACATACACACCACACGCACGCACGCACGCACGCACATATGCATGCACGTTCTGGTGGTAACTGCTGTCCAAGGGCCTCCGCTGTATTTCTTTTTCTTAATGTATTCATTTAATTTTATGTTCATGGGTTTTGTCTATATGTATGTTTCTATATGTATGTTTGTCTATATGTATGTACCATGTGTGTGCAGCACCCCTGGAGTCCAGAAGAGGGTGTCAGGTATCCTAGAATTGGAATTACAGACAACTGTTAGCCACCATATGGGTACTGAGAATTGAACCATGGTCTTCTGAAAGGGCAGCCAGTGCTCTTAACCACTGACTCATCTTTCCAGACTGTTTTGATTTACATATTTAATTTCCCCCTTTCCATTTCTGTACTTTCCTGCCAGCTTACCCAAGGCCCCTGTTATGCCTGGATCCCCTGGAGTCAGCAGCACCCCGTGCAGAGATGCCCATTTTTCTGTCAGTCCCTGTTGCGTGCTCCCTGACTCTCTCTCCTGCATACAGGGTTTCTAGGCCCCCAGGAGCTTCGTGGTTTCTGTCTGCAGTACCCTCCTGGGCTTTGTGGCTGGCTCTAGTGCTTAGACTGGCAGCCTCAGAAACACCTACTTAGTGTGTGCTTATGTGACCTTAAACCACCACAATAGGCTGATGACGGGGGCACTTCAAATTGCTTCTGGAGGCAAGGACTCCAGAAAGCTTATCTTTTCGATGCCCTGATACGTGAGGGGCAGTCTTCAGTCTTACTTTTATCCACGTCTTCCATCTCACAAAGAATCCCGTAGCATCTCAGCTGAATAGGGAAACAGGCCTGGGAAATAAAACTGAAATACTTCCTGGCCCAAATTCAGCAGAATTTGAATGTCATGTCATGCCATGCCATGCCATGTCATGTCATGTCATGTCATGTCATCATGTCATGTCATATCTCTCTCTCTCTCTCTCTCTCTCTCTCTCTCTCTCTCTCTCTCTCTCTCTCTCTCTTTCTTTCTCTCTCTCTGATATCCTTTCCTACTGTAACCCATGCTATCCTGAAATTCAATATATATCCCAGGCTATCCTTGATCTCTCTGCCTCCCAAGTCCTGGACTAAATGTCCGTGCCTCCATATCTTGCTCTCCCTTCTCTTCATCGTCCCCTTCTTCCCACCATGTCTTCCAAGCCCACCTGAGGCACCTCTGGTACACTAGGCTGCCAGTCCCCTGTGTACATCCACCATGTCTCATTCCCGATAACGGGTCAGGAGGCTACACCTCAAACTCTGAACTCTGAAGCAGGGGAAGGGGGAGAGTTTCTAAGGAAGAACCCCTATCGCACTGCCCTCAGTACCCAGTGACCCTCACAGACCTCTCTCTCCCCTTCAGGATGCTGCAGAGCAACCAGCTCCGAGGGATCCCAGCAGAGGCGCTGTGGGAGCTGCCCAGCCTGCAGTCGCTGTGAGTCACTGAGGGCCCACCTTCTTAGTCTGGGGCACAACCCAGGCCCTGCCTCACTGCCCCACTCACTGGTGTAGACGGTGCTCCTGGCTCTGCTTTCTTGAGGGCTTCATTGTCATAAATGTGTGTGTCTATGGCACTTGTGTGTTTGCAGGACTGTGGGAATGGATCCTCCCTAGGTAGGGCCACCAGGACTGCTGTCCTGGGGCCACTGGCATTCTGCCATGGGAGCTGGGTTGTGGGGTGGAGACTGGTGTCCCAAAGAAATACCAGGAAGGAGCTGTCTCCTCTTAGCTGGCTTTTGCCCTGGGGCTCAGTAGGAGGAGGGGGGCCAGGTTCAAACACCTTCTTCCCTCCTTAGTGGGGTTAGGGAGTGGTAGTAGGTACTGTGATCATAGACTCTGGGCCACCCAGGATAGATCCCATCCCCAGGGAAACCTGCAGTTCCCCTTTTACCCAGCAGGGGAATCATGGCAGCAGGACTAAGCCTGTCCATGGAAGTGGGAATAGGTATTGGGATCAGGGAAGCTGGTACTGCCCACCCATTGGGTTGAATGTACGCTGTGCCCAACACAGGGCTGGGAACATGGTAGGTGCCTCACACCTGCTTATAGAAGCCAATTGGAGTTTTGGTTGCATCTTTAGCCATCCAGTGGCATGAATACATATTTTGGGGAAAATCAAAGTTGGAGCATAGGACTCAGGTAGCATTGCCATTTAGCCTGCTGGAACCTAGGCATGAGTGGTGAGTGTATAGGACCAGACTTCCAGTGTCCTTGGCTGTAGGTTCTGCTGTAGAGAACCGTGCCCACAGCATGGATGTGAGAATCAGACAGTCTTAACATGTCATGATTGTCCCTGAGCAGAAGGAAGGAGATAGGGAAGGTGGCTTCTCTTTGGATTCTACCTTTAAATTGAGGCTCCCTGGCTAGTCACATCCACCACTGTTCTGGCTTTCTTCTCTGTGAGTACAAGGGTCTACACTGCTTCTGTTGCCTGAGTGTCCTGGGTGGTAGAACCTTCTCCCCCTCCCCATTCTCTCATTTGTCTGCCCTCCATCCAAACGTGTCGAGGCCTCTGGCCCCAGCAGCCTCTCCCTCCATCCAGCAGGATAGGTGGGCAGGATGCCCTGGAGGCCAAGGTCAGGAGCTGAAGCCAGGAAAGCCTGTGTGTGCTGTCTTGCCAGCAGACTAAACATTTGCTTAGGACACCAGCAAAGAGTTGGGAGAGCCAAAAAAAAGAGGTGGTACGTGAGGTGGGGGCAGGGGTGACATTTCAATCAAAGCATCAAACGGACTTGTAGGAAAAACTTGGACTTATTTGGAAGTTAAATCATTAATTAAAAGAAAAAAGTGAGTCACACCTTGTGCTGGAGGTCCCTGAATGTCCTGCTTTCAGGACAGGCCTGGCACTTCTAGTTAGATGGGCAGTTACCTCATGCTTTCTGAGAATGTGCTGCTCCATAGCTTGTGGGAGTAGAGCATTCACCCTGTCCCCATTGCACCCTCTGCTTAGGCAGATGAAGGCAGAAACCAAAGGCAGATGGCTGGGTCTTGCCTCTTACGGTCCAGAGAACACCAACCTGCCAGGCAAAGGTTGGCTTCAGACTGTGCCTCTGATCCTGACTACATGCCTCAGTTTCTCCATCTGCAAAGTGGGGATAATGATCTTACCCTGCCCACCTCCAAGGTCTTTCCTGAAGAGAACACGTGGAGTCCATTTGAGATGGGTAGAGAAACAGAAGGCTCGGCACAACTGTTCATCTAACCAGCCATTGGCTTGTTCATTTCAAAGTATTTCTGAAGCCGTACTAAGTCAGCAAAAATGTGATTTAGTTCTTGAAGGGCCAGAAAATGTCAATCATGTGAAGAAGCAGGGAAGGATGCAGTGGGCAGAGGGACCAGAGAGAATTAAGGTAGAGAAGGGGGAGGAGACTGAGTGAGCATTAGGGAGTTTGGCTGAACTCTGTGTGTGTGTTTGTGTTGTGTGTGTCTGTCTGTGTGTGTGTGTGTGTGTGTGTGTGTGTCCTTAGTCAGGGTTTCTATTCCTGCATGAACAGCATGACCAAGAAACAAGTTGTGGAGGAAAGGGTTTATTCAGCTTACACTTCCACACTGCTATTCATCACTAAAGAAAGTCAGGACTGGATCTCAGGCAGGTCAGGAAGCAGGAGCTGATGCAGAGGCCATGGAGGGATGCTACTTACTGGCTTGCTCAGCTTGCTTTCTTATAGAACCCAGGACTACCAGCCCAGGGATGGCACCAGCCACAGTGGGCCCTCCCACCCTTAATCACTAATTGAGAAAATGCCTTACAGCTGGATCTCACAGAAGCATTTCCTCAAGGGAGGCTCCTTTCTCTGTGATAACTTCAGCTTGTGTCAAGTTGACACACAAAACCAGCCAGTACAGTGTGTATGCATGCAATTGTTCATGTGTATGTGTGTGTACAGTGCCTTGCGTGTGTGTGCATGTGTATAGAAGAGTAATGAGAAAGTACCCAATGTGAGGACTTCAAATGGCTGGGGTTATAATCCTGAGCTTTTGGAAAGTGGAAGACTCAAGAAAAGACCCCACTCCAGACATCAAAGGGAGGTTCTCCCACCAAACTTAGTCCTCACCATGTCAGGTACCTACAGTAAGACCATCTTGTTTTAAGACAAGAGGACAAAGGTAGCCGAGCTCACTGCCCATAGGCCCGTGTATCACCTCCATGTGTCATCTCTACCATGTGGCTTTCCCATCACCATCTTTAACAAGTGTCCTCAGCTAACTGATGAGGGGACCTGCAGGAAAGTTTTGGGGCTATCCAAGGTAGGGTTGTTGAGGCATTGGCAGGCATATTTCAGCTATAGGATTCCAAAGACCATGAGGGAGACTGTCCTTTGACTACCATTGATCAAGACCCTTCTCCTCTTCCCAGAGCAGGAGCAAATGACAATGTCCTGCTTTCTGCTGGAAGCTGGTGCATCAACGAGGTACAGGGGCATGTCACTTTCTTTTCCATATGTCTTTTTTCCATAGTGTGAGCTGTCCTTCTTAGAGCAGGCAAGATACACAGAGGGGCTCATGCTATCTGACACGTCCATAAAGTGGCATTTCTGTTCCCCTAAGCCATGCTCAGCCCTCAGTCAGACATGGTTCTACCTTCTACCAGCTAGAATCAGACACAAGGAACAGGAACTAGGTATGAGGTAGGTCTGGAGCGGGCAGGGACAGCCAGCCTGCATTCCAGGGTCCATGTACTGAGTTGGATGTGGCACATGAGCTATTTGGTTTGGCACCTGGGCTGGCAGCACCTAACCCCCCAGCACCCTCCTTTGCACACACTTACTTCCTCTCTGACCAACATGGGAGGAGTACAGCCACACCAGACATGTCATGCCAGTCGTGAATCCAGGCCAAGAGAAACCACTGGAAGCCAGTGGAGCCTGGGGCTGAATAGAAACACGGTGGGGGTGAGGCCTGGCAATGGGGAGAGCCCACAGAAAAGCAGAAGCAGGGCCCTCAAAGGCAGCGCCAGGTTAGACTGGGGCTGGGAATCTTGGGCAGCACAATGGCAAGGAGAAAGAGAAGAAGACAGAAAGAAAAGCCAGTCTTAGAAGCTCTGGCTTCTAAGGGGAGTGTTTATCACCAAGGACAGCCACACAGGATGACCCTGGAGAAGAGACTCAATAGTAAAACTGAGACCCCAGGATCCAGCCATCCATCTAAACCACGGAAGCCACTTGCTACTCAGAGGAAGAGTGAGGACAGAAGGGAGCTACCAGGCTACAGGGGAAAGCCAAAAAGGAGAGCTCATTTGGCAATGGCCATCATGCCAATCTTGAACACTCCCAGGTAGCTCCCAGGTAGTTATGACCATTTTGTAGATGAGGCAACTAAAGCCCAGGGAAGTTAAGTAGCTCACTTGAGGTCAAATAGCTAGGCTTGAACAGAGGTGGGATTTTGCTTTAGTTCAGACTCCATAGTACCAAGGTCTTCCCTCTTCCCTTAATACCTTTTCAAAAAGCTCTAATACCTTAGGATGCAGAGATTTGGGTTCAAGTCTTGACTTTATTACTAGCTGTCAATCATCTCTCCTCTTTGAGCCTAGGGTGCTCTGTTTCTAAGATAAGAAGGTCAAATAAAATGATTGGACAGCCAGGCTTCCAGGAGATCTTCCTGTCTGATGATGATAACTTCCTGATAGGGTCTCTGGTCTTGTTCTGGAATGGCTGCTGACTCCTGAGACTTGTTTGTGTTGGGTCTCAGTTTCACTGTCTATGCTCTGAACCAAGTTCCCTGGGAACTTCACACCTAGCATCTTGGGAACCCAGCAGAGTTGGGGAGGGAGAAGAAAGACATGTGTTCAGGAGAAAATAACGGAGCATTTGAACATTCAGTCTCATGGCAGATGTCTCCTGAGCACAGGAATAAGAGGGGATCCTGGGAAAGATAAAACAGGTGCCCCCTTCTTCAGACTGTGACCTACTTTGAAGGGACAGCTGCACACAGACAAATGCCCCAGGCCAGGCTAATAAGAGCAGTGTGCAGATGACACTTGCTGTGTGACAGTCTCTTGCACCTGTCGGTCCTCACAGCACTCCTGAGGGACCAGTGCTACCACTGCTTTCCCTCCTCACTCCACAGATGAGCAGCCCAAGGCACAGAGAGGTGATGTTATTTCAGTAGAACCACCATCAGAACTCAGGCGGCCCCAAGAGGAAGCCACTCACACATCGACTGTACCTAGCTGCCTCCAAGACCGAGTCTGAGTGGCAGAGGAAGAAGGTGGCCAACTCTGGGGATTGACTATTTCGGGGCTCTGGGGACCAGGGTATTTCTAGGGCACCTGCTCCAGGCGCTGTTAGGCTCTGCCATATGAGCTGGGGATCCTAGATGCAACTACTCCTGCCTCTGTATTGGAACTTTAAAGTAGAACCTTGATGGAAGATGGGGGAGGATGCTGTAACCTGAAGAGCTAGGGTCTGCCAGCATGTTAGCCTTATTGCTGAGAACTCTTAGCCTTGGTGAGAACCTGAGGACTTTTCTAGAGATGGTACTAGCATGCTATGCCTAGTGACCATGCTTTTGGAGGGTGCACTGAGACTCCAGGAGTTGATGTAATAGCTCTGCTTACAGCCCTGGCTCATAGCATGGGGCAGAGGAGGGTCCACAGGAATCTTCTGGGCTGACTGTAGGACTTTCCTCTCTATCCATAGGTAAATTGTCAGGAGGCTCCAGGGGAGTCTTGGGTGGTCTCCAAGAGCCCAGTTAAGCCTGGGATAGGGATGGGGCATTCCCTCTGGGAGGCATTCTCCTGGGTCTCCTGAGAGCAGCATGAAGAGGAGAGGGCTGAGGGAGGTGTCTTTGGGGAAAGGACTGTGGGCAGAGAATGGGCAAACTTAGTCACTGGTGGAGCTCACAAAACAATGGGTCTCCAGTTTTTTGTCCAGAATAGCTGATTGTATCACCTGGGACCAGTTCACTATGGCAGTCTCAGCCCCGTGGGGCACTATGGTACCAGCATTCCACAGGTAGAGGCAGAAGGGCTCCAGTCCAAGAGCAGCTTATGAAATATAATAAGCCAGGTCTCAAAGCAAGCAATGCACACTCCTAGGTCCCAGCTCATCTCCACTGGACCATAATATCTGTGGGTGGACTTGACTTGTCTGAGTCCTTCGCAAGTCCTCCAGTGATTCTGACCTAGTGACCTACTGACCATTGAAATAGAGATATGGGGGGAGCTTCCTTTTCTGAGCCCCCTTAACACACTCCAATAGTGTGGCTTAAACAGAACTTTACACTGACACAGTCCTTCAGGCGCTAGCAGGCTGTAGTTGGCTGGAGATCCTGGGAGACACTTTGCCTGCCTCAGATAGCTTCTGGTAGCTACTGGCATCCCTTGTGGCTGCATTACTCCTGTGTCTGCCTTCCATCTTCTCCTGGCCTCTCCTCCTCTCTTCTGTCTCCCTGTCACCTCTGATTGGATTTTAATGATCTCATCTCAATAGACTTCCTTAGATTGTATCTGCAAAATCCCCAAATGAGATCTCTTGGACTAGTTCTGGACATTTGGATGTGGACATATCATTCGGGGTCATGTTTCAGCCTCTTACAGGGGAAGTTGTGAATGAAGAGGAGAGATGGTCCCAGAGCACTAGTTGAGGGTCAAGAGTTGAGGCTGGAGGAGGATGAACTGGTACACTTCTATCTGTAATCCCAGTCCTTGGGAGGTGGAAGCAGAGCGCTGAGGGCCAGACTAGGCTACAACAGCCAGGGCGTCAAGAGGAAACACTCACAAACACTAGAAACAACAAAATAGCTAAGGCTGTCAAAAGGAATTAAACAGAGAGGGGTGAGGGTTCATAACCGTAGCCTGCACCTGCAGGAATGAGGCAGCAGGAGACCCAGAGCTGACAGGAGAGGACCAACAAGGCCCCAAGTCCTGAGAACTCTGATCTAAGAGCCCAGCCTGAAGTTGCCCAGTAAGCCACGAGGAAGGGAAGTCCCCATCTCCAAAGCTGGCCTCAAGCCCTGCTGGTGACTTGGTGAGTTCTGTCGGTACCCTACCTTAGCTGCTAGTTAGGGAGGGCCCTGGGGCCCAGCTGTGTCAGGGGGCCTAGCAAGGGGTCCCTAGGGACATGTGGGGTGGTGATGGCCTCCCTGACGTGGCTATTTCTGGCAGCATGATTATATGCTACCTTGTTTGGATCGTCCAGGGTTCCGGGAGTTGATTACTACATGTGTCTGCACAGAGGCTGCTCTGAGGTGGGCGGGTGGGCAGACTCGCAGCACTTGCAGCCCATGAGGGTCCCAACATGAGTCACTTGGCTCCTGAGAGGCACCGAGAGCGTGTCAATGGTGGGATGGGACCTTCTGGTGATTCTTTCAGCCATAAATGCTAGTCTGGAGCAGACTTGGCTCCAGCTGGGCCACCCAGGAGCAGCACTGTGCTCCTGTACGATCTGAAGCACTGTAATGCAGTCAGGAGCTCCTCATGTCTCCTGCAGGTTGTTTCGGGGCTATGTGAGGTGCAGGGGCTTCTAGGGTCAGATCTACCTGACTGAAGCCTTGACTCCTAAAGTCCCTTAGAGATCCAAACTAAGAGAGCAGAGCATCCAGGGATTGGCCTGGGAGCTCAGATTAGGTTTAAATTCCAGGGAGCCCTCAAGCAGAGCCCAAGGCTGAGGCTGTCCTTCCCACACAGGTTTCTCTTCCATCTCATCCACCCAGAGTCTCTCTGGGCAAAGGGCCTTTCCTAAGCAGCCAAGGCCATGGCAGGGCCTTAGTCTGAACTCTGGGAATGTCTGCACAGATAGGACTCCACCAGCCCCACCCCCACCCCGTCCTCTGTCTCCCTACTTCCCCCTTCCTTTCCTTAGGCCTCTCTTTATTTACCTATCCTTTTCTGCTTTGTAGAATGCTTGTAACGCACCGTGGTATGGAAGACACTGGGTTAATAAATGAGGGTCCTTCCACTTAGCAGCTCATGACTTATGTGAGGATGTCAGAAAGCCAGGTCTTCATCTTCCCTTCAACCATGCTGTTGGAGCCAAGCTCCTGAGACAGAGAAGCCACTGCAAGAGAATAGGTTCAAATCAGGTATAGAAAAGGGAGCTGAAGCCCTGGGAAAACAGAGTGTGCGTGACTGGGAGCTAACGTTTGCCAGGTGCTTCGAGTGCGTGCAGCGAGGCTTAACGTGCAGCAGACAGGGGTTCATTTATTCCTTACCATCCATCTCCAAGAAAGATGCTGGGACCTCCGTTTTACAGACAAGCAAATGGGGCTTTAGGGAGCAGCTCACAGGCAGCCCATTTTGAGTTCTGAGTTCATGCATTTTATCTTTTTAAAGATAGAGTCTCACTCTACAGCCAGACTGACCTCAAATTCATGGTTCTCTTACCTATGCCTACTGAACACTGGGATTATGGGCCTGTGCCATGATGCCTGACCCACAAACACTCTTAGCAGGACTCCAGAATCCCAAGAGCTTAGCTATGAGGGAACCTAAAAGACTATATACCTCCAAACTCCAGAGAAGCTTATCAAGTAAAAATCCGAGGTCCCCTTTTCTCTGACCTCCTGAACTGGTCCTGAACTCTGGTTCCCCCAGGATTGGAACCAAGGCATCTGGGTTAGGACACTCCCCTCTGGGGATGGATTCAGTGTCCATTTTGGGAACACTGTCCATACATATCCTTGATGCTCAATATGCCTCAGCAGCCTGGAGCATCGGCAGCCTCCTGGAGCATGTAAGACACACAACGCCTCAAACACCACCCAGAACTCTTGATACAGAGTCACCCCATCCTCTAGGTGACCAGGAGTTTGACTTCAGAATCACTTTTTTTTTTTTCAGGATCTGGGGGTGGTGGTGGACATACCCTGAGCTTGATGGAACCACTTTACCTACCAATCTCAGTAAGATGGACAGCAGCCATCACCGTCAATTTCCCACTGTTCTTAGATGTCAAGGACCTTCTAGACAAAGTTCCCAGTGCTTAGAACTCCCCATTCATTCTTCTGCAGCTGCCTGTGCACGTGGGCTGGAGATACAAGAATTTAACTGGCTTAGTTTTGGTGCTTCCTAGAGGCTCGAGAAGTACTGGATAACCCCTCGAGAGTGGATAGAAAGAAATGGTTAGATCTTGTGAAGAACTTCCAGTGGTCAATAACTCCAAAAGAGGGTGAAGATGCTAATTTTCTTGTGAAGATAATTCAGGGTTACTTGGCTTGGGGATGGGGGAAATAAATATGTCTGTATCTCCTGACATCTCCCCAGAGCTCACATGTTCCAGGATTCTTTCCCACTGAGGCCTCAGAGCAGCCCAAAGGGGAGGTGAGAGAAGCTTCAGGTGACACTAGGAAATGGGCCAGTCACCCCTGTATAGCTAGAAACTGCCTTTAGGCTCTATCCCCTGTCACTCTGGTGAGAGAAGTGGGTCCTGAGCCATGGAAGCCATGTGGTCTTTATAGAAAGTCTCTGGGTCATTTCCCATCCATTGATGAGCCTAAAGAGTGCAGGTGGCTACTGGCCACTCGCTGTAGACTGGGGATCCGCAGGTTAACTGGAGGAGGCAGAGAATGACCTTGGTTCTCGCTGTGTCCCAGTCAGAGATGCCTGGATACAGCCTGCCCACCCGGGATCGCAAGGCCTTAGTGTATCGGAGCAGGAGAGTCAGCAGTCCAAAGGGCTTCTTTTCAGATGAGGAAACCGAGTCACACAGAGGGAGGAGCATTCCCAGTGTCACCCAGGAATGAGTGCAGAAGCCCAGGCCAGACCCATGTTTTCCTTTAGAAAGGGGATGAAATATTTATGAGCTTGTGTGGCCACTTAGGCCAGATGGCTGTAAGATCAGTTGTTCTGGAATGTGACCCTATCCGGGGACTGTTGCCAAGGTGGCTTCCTTCCCCTCACCAGTCCTGACACCTGTTTTGGGACTCAGAGCCAGCTCCTTCCCCCAACTCTCCCTTAAACAGCTCCAGCAGGTGGGGCAGGGCAGCGTGGAGTGGGGAGGCTGTATCAAAGAGCTCTAGACTCTTGGACAGGGACTGAGACGAAGCAGGTGAGGAGTGAAAACTCATAGTGTTTGCAAGATGAGCCACATGCACGGCTGTGGTAAAGGACGCAGGGCTTGGATGGGCCTGGCAGTCCATGCTAAGAGGTGTCGTCCTCTGGCTTAGCAGTCTCTTGATGGGGTAGAGGAGGTAGGGGTAGGGGTACTGTGGTCCTGAGCTTTTGCTACCTTCCCCTTGTCTTCAGAGGTGTTTTCAGGCTGGTTTGTGGTTATATTCCCTGCTAAATTCAGAGCACAGTACAGCCTCTGGCCCTAGAAAACTTTGAGTAGAGGTGACCTCAGCCCCATCCTTAGCAGTGATAACCACTACCGTCAGGGTAAGATGGGAGGAGCAGGAGACGGGGTGGAGAGGAAGGGACTCTGAGATGCATGTACCTCATCCAGTCCTCATTCAGCAGCAGGTCTACGGGTCCACCTCTCAGGGCCCTGCTGTACAGCCTCCAGCTGCCTCAGCTTTTCTCACCAGCATCCTCCTGGGGCTGCCTGCAGTGGAGGCCCTGCTGGCTGATCAGAAGGGGAAGAGCCTCTAGGCTCACGCTTCCCACCCTGGCTCTCTACGTCTTGCCTGGCTCTCTCCCCTTGGCTGCTACTAAAACTGGTTCTCCTGTTCTCCCTGCCCCTGGCTGCTCCTCCATTTTCTCAGCAGACCCCTCTCTCCTAGCCCATCCTCTAAGAGGTACCATTCTTAACAGTCTGTCCTCAGAGTCTAACTGTGGGCTGATGATTCCCAGGGGCGTCTACTTCCTCAGCCTAGGTTAGTCCACTGAACTGGCCAGTGGAGTCTCTGCTTGGTGGCCCCAGAAGGGCCTCACACATTTTTCAAAGTCAGCCTATCGCCTTCCCTTCCACTTTATAAGTTCTGATTCCCTCCATCCCAGGGAACCACACCATTCATTCACTTCCGCAGTTTGGCAAACGGGTGTCAGCTTTGACTCTAGTACCCCCAATACCTCCGATGCACCGGACTCCAGGGACTCTCCCAGTTGCTCTGGAGCAAGCCCCCCTTCCCACTAGCCTTCTAACTGGCTTCTTGCTTCTATTCTGGATTTGCCCTTTGCCCTTAACTGCAGCCAGATGGGACTTAAAACACAAATCTGAGCAAGTCACCCTGCTTAAGATTCTTCAGCGTGATCTTGAAGAAAAGGCCCAGATTCACACAACCCTGCTCCCCACCCCACACATGGCTCCTGACTTCAGGAGTGTGGTAGAGGGTTTGCATCTGCTCCACTGGTTGCTGCTGCTCTCCCTGGGACACAGGCTCCTGCATTTCCTTCTCAGTTCTCTCACCTGCTCATGCTTCAGTCAGTATGGATGTCTCATGCTGCAGGAGCTTTGGCTAATCCCTGTCTTCATCCTACAGTGCTGAGAGACAGCCGGCTGAGGCTCAGTATCGCCTTCCAGTCCTGGTGTGTTTCTTCTCAGTCCTCTGAATTCTGTCCAGGTGAAGGTGGTGTGTCTCCACTATTGCTGTTGTCAGCTTTGGAGACAAAGTTTCTCTGTGTAGGCTCAGGCTGACCCCAAATTCACTATCTTCCTGCTTCTGCTTCCTGAGTGCACCATCATGCCTGGGTTTTTTTTTCCCCTTAGATTCTAATTCAGAAGCTGTGCACAGCACATAGCAAGCACCGAGTGACTGCCAGAGGCGCCCTGCTCCCCAATTCCCATCTTGAAAACACCTCTGATGACATGACAGTTCATTTGGGGGGGGAGCTGATAGCAGGTGGAGAGAGTTTATGGGCCCAAATTGCCTTTTCCTTGGGGGTGGGGGTGGGGGAAGGGCGGTATGAATGTGTTGGAGCAAGGTCCAGAGATGTTAGTCATTTTCCCAGTGGCTTGGGAGACTTGGGGCTTAAGTTCCAACTCAGGTGTGTCTGGGTCCCGAGGCCACGCACTTTCTAACACAACTTATTTGCTCCTTTTCTTTCTAGATTCTTCCTTAGACCATGTGTTAGGTGGGTGGCCCTGAGGAAGGAGGAGAGAGTTAGGATTTACAGATTTTGCTTGCTCTCTTCTACTTTCTGGGGAGGTAGGATAGCAGGCAGGGCTGAGCAGGAGTCAGAGAGGAGACACATGCATTTGATATGAGCACGATGCTGGTCACAGCCAGTGTAGGCAAAGTAGCTGGGTGTGGGGGAGTTTGGCCTCGGTTCTGTTCCAGAGAGAGAGAGAGAGAGAGAGAGAGAGAGAGAGAGGTGAACATGGGGATAGTGGGCCTCTGCCATCTGACAGTGTTTTGTGAAGGGTTGCACATTGGAACATACATTGCCCTAAATAAAACAATAAACCTGTTAATTTTGAGAAAGCCATGCTATGGCTCTCAGAGCCAAGAATATATTTATTTAGAGTTACCTGCTACTTGAGAATAATCTATGTCCTGCGAGTCACTCAGCATTTATGGGGAACAGACATCTTTCCGCAACTAAGAGGCAGGATTTTGTGGAGAAATGGTGAAAGCTGACTACTTGGGGGTGTTCATAATTTCCAGAGTTCCGGTCTGGGGTGGGGGTGGGGAGGAAAGAGAAGCTTCCAGATCTGTGAGGCCAGGGAGCCAGGAGGCACCATTCCCTGAAGATGCTCCCCCCCAGCCTAGTCCCCTTTCCTTCCTGCTCTGTCAGCTTCAGTTGACAAGAATGAAGCTGTTCAGCTTCCTCAGGGACCAACTGGGCCTTCTGGGCCAAGGCAGCTGTCTTGGGCCCCCAGCCCCAGCCCCAGCCCATTCCCCTGGCTCCCATTAACCTGCCTCTTAGCCGCACATCTGCTAACCTGGGGGCCTGAATGGTCTTAGGAGTAAAACTCCTTCAGAACATCTGGAGTGTGGGGGTGCGCAGGCCCCACCTGGAAGGGAGAGGAGGTGAGAAGGGGGAGAAGGGAAGAAAGATGGAAGAGGAGAGGGGATGAGAACCAGAGAGGGAGGGCAGTGTGCTTTTGTGTGTAGTGGGTGCTGATGGGGAAATGGAAGCCCACTAGTCCCGGGGTTCTGTGTCTGTCCTTTGACAGGTTGGAAAGGGCTGGGAGCAGGGAAGAGGACAGGCTGAAGTGTGCACCCAAGGCTCCTGTGGCACCAGCTAGGTAGCCTGTGCCTTTCATTAAAGACCACACAAAAGCCCTGACTGCCGGGGAAAACCTTTGTGTTTCATTGTGTTGTTCCTATTCTTGGCTGTCTGTCCCAGCAAAGAAAGCATCCCCTTGTTTCCCCAGACCCAGCTTCCTCTGCCTCCAAGTCTTTGCCTGAATTGTTTCTCAAGCTAAGATGCTTTTCTTTATCATTCCTCCATGCCTTGCTTCTCTCCTTCATGCTACTATAGCACTTACCTCCTTCAGGAAGTCCTCCAGGATGACTCCATCTGGCTCTGTGCCTGCTCGACACATGGTGAACACTCAGTGCCAGAACCAGGGAACCTTTTCTCTCGTCTTAGTTTTGACTTTTGCAACCACAGCTGGGTAGTGGTTCTGAGCTTTGTGTGATGGAACCAAGCAAGCACTCCTGGGGATGCATAGGATAGTGAGTATTTTGTTCCAGCCAATACCAGCTGTGCGGATATCCTGTTGGACCAACCTAGAGTCTGCTATAGCTGCCTGTATTGGAGTTCAGAGTGAGGGGTGGGATGGGGGCGGGTAAGGGAGTACCCTAGAGATCTGGATTCAGTCTTCTTAGGAAGTTTGGGCACTAAATAGCAACATTTTGGTAAGCCTTGAAAGCTCTGAGGAAGGCCTTTATGTCCAGCCTAGGGCAAATGGCGCCCGTCTTGGCTTGTCCCTCTTCCTAATAGGATCTGACAAGCATTCTGTATCTGACTGCACCCAGGCTGCTCTACATTTTGGAGGGAGAGAGGAAAGAATGCAGCCTTGAGAGTGTTGGTCAGTGTGAGTGCTATGCCAGCCCTTTGCCCAGGTGTCTTTCCCCACTCTCTTCATCAGTTCTTCACCAGCCAGGAGAGCCTGTTCAGGCTCCTCGAGTTCTGAAGCCCGGGCTAGTGTCCCCTGTCAGTGGACAGAATGCAGTGGTATTTTATAGCGTCTTTCTATGAGAAAACTTTTCTTTGGAAGCTACCTCTGCCTTTTTCTAGAAAAGAATCACAGATTATCTCAACATTCTGTTCCTCAATTTTGAAACCTGTCAACTGGGAATAATAAATAGGCTATTTTGAAAACAAATGGGAAAATGAGTAGAGATATGAGCACAACACTGGGAGGATCCTAAGTACACAGGAAGGTGGGAACACAACACTGGGAGCACCCTATGTACACAGGAAGGCATGAGCACAACAGTGGGAGCACCCTGTGTATACAGGAAGGCGTGAGCACAACAAGGGAGCACTCTAAGTACACGGGAAGGCATGGTCCTGTGTTAGAGTTACTGCTTCCAGTCCCCAGCACTGTCTCACTAGGTGCCATCATTACCTATGGTAACAGGTTTATGGCACGATGGTTTGGGTAACTCAAAGAACCTCTGGTTATGCGGAACTAGAGTCGGATAGACTGGTCATTTAAGAAGACTTGACTGTAAACTAAATTATTCCAAGAGAGACAGATCCTTTCCCAGCCCCCGAACTCATAGCTGGCCGTCCCTCTCCGGGGCAGCTGCTCCTGCAGTGATCCTGTTAGATCATTCCTTCCGTTACTATTTCCTTACGCAGATCTGAGCTGGGCATCTTCACGGTGGTGCACTCACTTCCCACGAGTTTGTTATTAAGTAAGCAGCTCACGACAAGGTCACAGATAGCCAATGTCAGGATAGAGTGATGCCTAAGAGGAACTGGAATACTACAGGACAAGGAGGAGCCCTCTGTTGGCCACCAGCTATGTGGCAGGTGCTGCGCTGGCTTTTGAAGGAGGTGCATGAGTTGAAGAGGTGGGGAAGAGAGGACAGCTTCTGCTGGGGACAGGAGGAAGACCTCAAATCTGTTGTAGTAAATCTCCAACCCCAATAAGCCCGTGCAAAACCACACAACTCAGTTATAGTCCTTTTAAGCTGACTGCCTAGACAGGGCAGACTTACCACTACACTAATCTATTCCCAGCTATGAGGTCCCTTGCTACTTGCGGCTTCTCCAGGCCATGTGGTTCTTCTCTATCTTCCCTCCACCTCTTCTTGAGAAGACAATGGGAAGAGTGGGAAGGCACAAAAGGGGGCGTGGCACGGGGCGTGGCATGGGGCGTGGCATTCAGTCAGAGAAGGGCAGGCCCGGGTGGTCTCTACACTTAAACAAACCTTATTCCAACAAGGCTGTGTATAGATCTGTCTCTACATAGATAGGTTTCAATGCAGAGAGGCAATTACAGGGTTTTCACAGAGGCACATGGACCTGTGAGACCCCCCAGTGACTGGCTGTCCATAGCACATCAAAGAGGCTCTGCTGGGGTCCATGAGTAAGCTTCCTTCAGAGACCACGGTGGAATAGGGACTAGACCACAGCAATAGCCACTAGTGTGGTCAGGCCAAGGGGATGTGGCCTTGAGATTCCAGTGCTGTGGCCTAGAGACTCGATAGGCAAGAGATGCAGAAGGAGGCAAGGTACAGAGATGGCAGGTGATAGGGTCCCCATTGCACACACTCCCAAACCTATTCCCTAGGCCCCTGCTCCAGGCTGCAGACTCCGTGGAGCACGCCTTTTCTGGCCCCTCACCTCAGCACTCCAACAGTCTGGAACTTAATTATACACTGACGCACTTTGTTTTTTAAAAAAACATGTTTATTTTTGTTCTGACTCATTGCAGAAAATTTAGAAAATACAAAAAAAAAAAAATAAGAAAATAAAAATCACCCACGATTCTACCACCCAGACACAATGCTTGCTGGCATTTCTGGGTACATCTCGGTAAACACACACACAGATGCTCGCTTCATGCCATGTTCTAATACCGTCTGTTGAGTCTGGTTTAGTGTCTTAAAATCACACTAGTACAACATTAGTGTTAAAGAAAACCAAACAGTAGTATAGGAAAGACTGGGAAGGGGGACAACATTTGACATGCGAATAAATAAAATAATCAACAAAAAACACTAATTTAAAACACATGCTAAAAACACACCAATAAAACTTAAAATCACACTAGTATAACACTAGTGTTAAAAACATTGGTATTACTTAAAATCACACTAATATAACTAGTATAACTATATACTAGTATAACTAGTCTTAAAAACAGACTAGTGTAACTTAAAATCACATCAGTATAACTTTAACTCATGTAAGAATTTTAATTGAAGTACTTTTTAAAATTGTGATATAATTCACACAGTATAAAATTTAGTCCTATCTAACTTGTAAATATTTTGTCATTTTTAAAAGATTTATTTTATTTATATGAGTACACTGTCGCTGTCTTCAGACACACCAGAAGAAGGCATTGGATCCCATTACAGATGGTTGTGAGCCACCATGTGGTTGTTAGAAATTGAACTCAGGACCTTTGGAATAGCAGTCAGTGCTCTCAACCACTGAGCCATCTCTCCAGCCCTATTTTGTCATTCTTTGAAGAAAACTTTGCTCCTCAGGCATTCCCCACCCCACCCTAACATGAAGACTAATCATGTCTCTGGATGGTCCTGTTCTGGACATTTCATGGAATTATACACCATGTGTCTTATCCTCTGGCCTGTCGTAGTGTTTTAAAAGTTCATCCATACTTTGGAACTCTGGATTAATACTTCATCCTTTATTTCTGTTGACCCGTTTTTGATTAATTTGAGCCAGGGCTTTACTCTGTAGTCCAGGGTGGCCTCAAACTCAAGATCCTTCTGCCTCTGTCCCCTAATGGCTCATTCCTTTTTATAGGTGAACGATAGATAGTCTTTTATATGTGTAAGCTGGATTTTGATTTACTTATGTATCTGTTGATGGTCCCCCCCCTCCCCTTTTATTTTCTTTCAGTTTGGTTTTGTCTTGTTTTTCAGAGCACAGATTTTGCACTTTCTTGGGCTGTCTGGATTTCGCTCAGGGATTTGCATGCCCTAGGCAAGCACCTTACCACTAAGATACATCTCTAGCTTCTAAGATTTTTCACCCTTTTCTTTGATGTATTCCTAGGTATTTTTGTTCTCATTAGTACGATTGCATATGGAATTGTTTTCTCCTTCTGGGGAAGGCATGCTGCAAGCACATAGAAACCAGGCAATCTCTCTCTCTCTCTCTCTCTCTCTCTCTCTCTCTCTCTCTCTCTCTCTCTCTGTGTGTGTGTGTGTATGTGTAAGTGTAAGAGAGATAGAGAGAGACACACACAGAGAGACAGAGAGATCTGCAGCCTCCTCTTTGGAGCACTCGGTGTTTGGTGAGGCTTGCTTTTTTTTTTTTTTTTTTGTATTTTAATTAGGTTTTTCCTTATTGGCAGATGTTTTATGGTTTGGAAATAAAAGCCTCTTTATATTTTTTATTTTTTTTTTTTTTTTTTTTTTGTTTTTTTTTTTTTTTTTTTTGCTCACCTTTCATTTTATGACAGGAACTTTAGTTTTTATTTCTTCAGTGCCCCAATTCCTTGCCAAGAACTGCTTGTTGGGGCCTTGGCTTTACGTTATCTATACATTGAATGCCTGCTGTCTCACATACTTAGGAAATGTAGTCTATGCCCACAGGATTTAGGATTTTTCTTAATCTGAAACATCTTTGTAGATCACAATACACGATTTTTTCAGTCTCACTTGTTCTCATTAAGGGCCTATATATTTCTTGCTAGAATCACTTCATGATGTTTATTGGGTTTTGTTGTGTGCAAGTTGTTTTGGCTGCTACTGCTAATGTAAAAGGGATGTTGTGCCACGCCCCCTCCGCTCCTGCTGCCGTGTAGGGGGTGGAGTCAGGTATTGTCCTAGCTTGTTTTCTGTGGTTATCATGAAATATTTGTACCCTGGTAATTTAGAAGGAAGAGTGTGGGAGTTAGAGAGGTACTGGGAATTGAACCTAGGTCCTCTGAGGCCTGGGTAGGTGCTCTAATCATCAGGATACACCCCAGCCCAAATGCTGCAGTTCCTAACTCACAGTTCTGGAGGAACAGCCTGATACTTGGCATCTACATCACAGTGTGTGTGTGTGTGTGTGTGTGTGTGTGTGTGTGTGTGTGTGTGTGTGTGTGTTGGTATCATGGTAGGAGAGCACATACAGATGCGGAGAGCATGGGCGAGGCAGGGAGCAAGAGAGATTCAGGGTCAGCTCACTTGTTCGTTGTTTGAACAGCAAACTACTCTCAAGGGAGCTTACCAGCTCCTACAGCGACCACATCATCCCTTCCGAATGGTGCTAGGAGTGACCTAATGACCCTCTCTCGGGCCTTTAGTCACTTCTCAACTTGACAGACTGGGGACCCAGCCTCCAGCCCATGACCCTTTAGAGGACATACTCAAACTGCATCCAGATCAGAGTATGTTCGCACACTCGCCTTCTATCTGAGCACTTTGTTTAATGTTCACATATTCACGTATTCACCTTGTTCTGGATTTTGAAAGGAAAAATTTGTAGCATTTTATTGGAATGTATAGTGGTGGGAAACTTCTAATATAAAGTCTCTATGGCCTGAGGAAACTACTTGTTTCTTTTTCTTTTTTTTTTCCTTTTCTTTCTTTCTTCCTTTTTTTTTTTTTTTTTTTTTTTTAATGGATTTCTCTATGTAGCCCTGGCTGCCCAGGAACTCACGAAGTAAACCGGGCTGGCCTCAAACTCACAGAGATCTGCCTGCCTCTGTATTCCAAGGGTTGAGCCACCATGACCAGCTCTTGGGTCACTTTTGAAATAGGATGTCACTTTATAGACCTGCCTGTCCTGGAACTCACTATGTAGCCCAGGCTTGCCTCAAGCTTATGGCAATATGCCTGCTTTAGCTCCCTAAGAGTTGGGACTCCCAGCGTATGCCACCCCACTTAGCTTAAGCAGTGCTGGGCACCAATCCTGGGCTTTATGAATAACACTAAGCAAGCACCTTAGCAGCTAAGCAGTAGACATTGTATCAATAATATTACATTACATGCTAATAAAATAGTCCTAAGTGGCCATGGGCTAATAACGCCTGTTCTTGTTAGTGACTTCCGTAGTCAGGCTGGGCTGAGGGAGCTGAGTGTCAGTCCAGCTATCTAATCCCTGCACCATTTGATAAAGTGAGAGAATTTTTTATTTAAGAGCTTGGAAGGGTTTAATGATAAATTACACAGTCCCAGATGCTTGGCTTGGGAAGCAGATTCTTTGATAATGTCTCTAATGTCTTCTGGTTTTCTATCTCTCAATAGTTTGACTTTCTCGGAGCTCTTCTCACTTTCTGCCAATACATCGGTTAGCCTGGGGGAAGCTGCATATGACTTGTTCTCCCTTCCAGTCACGGGCCATACTTTAAAAAGCACTTCATTGATCTTTCCACAGCCCCCCCCTCTTCCCATCCTCCCCTCTATTCTTGGTACTCTGGCCTCTCAAATTTTAACCATCTCGAAAGTTTCAAAGTCTGAATCCTGTCTTCTCAAGTGGCATGGCCACGCTTTCTCTTAGAGTCTCTGCTTTGTGTGGAGGTCTAGAAGGTCTCTCCAGGCAGAAGGAGAACAGAAGGTTCACAGTACTGGGTTCCTTTCCTGGGCTGCCTGTGGCCTGTGGTTTTCCAGTTGAGGCTGAAGGGTGGGCCCCGTTCTTTTTACTTCATCCTGCCTGGAAATAGAACTCATGAAGCCCTCATTCTGGACGCCAGCAGTGTAGTTCAATGCTTGAATGGTGTTCTAACCAGCTTGAGGCCCTGATCTGAAAAGTGTAGGGAAAAGCCTTCATTCCCTGTTTTTCTGTTTTTGTTTGTTTGGTTTTGTTATATTTTGTTCTTTTGTTTTTTAATTTTAATTTCTCTTGATTATTCTTTATTATTTTTCATGTTTTTCTTTTTAAAAAAGATTTATTTATTTATTTATTTTATATGAGTACACTATAGCTGTCTTCAAACACACCAGAAGAGGGCATCAGATCCCATTACAGATGGTTGTGAGCTACCATGTGGTTGCTGGGAATTGAACTCAGGACCTCTGGAAGAGGAGTCAGTGCTCTTAACTGCTGAACCATCTCTCCAGCCCTCGTAAGTTTTTCTTAAGCCAAGAGCAATATTATAGCTACTATATTAACTATTATAATCCCTTATAACCCAAGGATTTTGTTGTTAGGAATATATTTGTTGGGGAGATGGCTCAATTGGAGTTGGTTGTGCAAGTGTGGTGTCCTGAGTTCAATACCCAGAACCCATATTAAGGAAGCCAGGTGTGGCGGCACACTTGTAATCTAAGTTCTGGGAAGCAAGGCAGATGCTGGGTCTGGCTAGCTGGCCAGCCAAGCAACTTGGCCAGCTCCGAGACAGTCAGAGACCATGTCTCAGACACGTGGATGGTGCCTGAGAAGTGACACGCAGCGTTGCCTTCTGCACTCCACGCAGATGCACACATATCCAGTGTGCACTGCCCCCCACCCCACATGCACACTCACAGATATATGCAGAGATACACATACACAGAACACGTTTGTGTGAACTTCATGAGTGGCTGCCCAACTTACTAGACATAAAATCCTTGCATCCAAATGCTCTGTGATCTAGCTCTGCTTCCCTCTGGCACGGAGTATGCTAGAAAATCTAAGAGGTTGTCCTTATCACTTACCTCAAGGACAGCACACTTCCTTATGAATGCTTATGGTTATTTTATTTCATTTTTTCCTTTAAAGTTGTTGTTTTTTTTTTTTTTTTTTTTTTTTTTTTACATTGTGTGTGTGTGTGCGCGTGTGTTAGTCAGAAGACAACTTTTGGGAGTCAGTCTCTCCTTCCATCACACTGGTCCCAGGAATTAAACTCAGGTTATCAGGCTTGGCCACACTCACCTTGACCTGCTGAGCCATCTTGTAAGTCTTGTTGGTTTCTTATCTTCACAAATGAGAGATTTATCAGAGTTTATCCAGATATGAATCATTTTTCATGGATCTACGTTTGCTTGGAACACAAAGAACGCTTTAAATATGTCCTGTGTTTTGGTCTCATTATTTTTGTTCTTCTGAGGGAATCATAAACTTGGGCTCCACTCTCTCTGCTTGGATGCTTTGAAATCTCTACAGTCCCCAGGACCACAGGTCCCTCTGTCTCCTATTTATCCCTCTTCATTTCCATCGGCCCTTTATCCTGACTTTAAGGAAATGTTTCCGGCCTGCCTTCCCTTTGTTCACTCAGACTCCTGAGAAGCCAGGTTTATTCTTTGTCACCCTCAGTGTGAATTTGAATGTTGGCTTTCAGCTTTTTTCCTTGCAGGCACCCACACCCCTCCTCACTGTTGTTTCCGTTTGTCTTTGAAACGTCCCTTTATATGTTTCCCACTTAACGTTCTTCTTCCATTTCAGCTTCTTTTCCTTTGATTGATGCCTGTTCCTGCTTCATGGGGTTATGACTGCTCATACCTATTGTGGGAAACAAATTGCTCTCTGAAATGTGATCTTCGGGATTTTCAAAATGCTACCACCTCTTCCTGTACTTTTTTTTTTTTTTCAGAATTAAAAAAGAAGGGCGCTTTTTAGCGTTTCCCCTCCTTATATTTTAAAATATTTTTTAATTTAAAAAAATGATGGTAAAATATACATAACATAAAATTTGTCATTGTAACTATTTTTAAAATTATTTTTGAATTATGGGTACATTTATGCCTGTATGGGAGTGTAGGCGCTTAGCAGGGTCAGGGGTCGGGTCCTCTGGAGCTGAAGTTATAGGCGGCTGTGAGCTGCCTGACGTGTGCTGGAACCTAACTGGAGCTCTTAGCCACTTGCTCTGAACTCTGGGTCATCTCTCCAGCCTTCTTACCTATTTTTAAGTGTGTGGGTTTAGTGTATAGTGAGATGATGGCCTTTACCACCAAGCCTGGCAACCCATGTTCCATCCTCAGGATCCCCATGGCAGGAAAGAACTGACACTCAAGGTTGTCCTCTGACCCTCACATGTGCATTATGGTACACTCACAAAATAAATGCAATTTTAAAACCGAAAAAGAATTTCGTTCCACCTTAATGCTTAATAATTGTCCAGTGTGCATCCAGAACTAACTTGTCTCTTCATTTACCTGCTGATGGATTTGGGGATGTTGGCCGCATGCATTGTGAGACTGAGTAAATGTGTACACATCTCTCTGAGTCCATGCTTTGTTTCTTAACTTCAACCAGGACAAACACCCGTATCTCAATGCAGAACTTACTATGGAAGGGATGGGAATTTTCCATGGTTTTATTCACTCTCCTTTCTGGGATAGCTCAACCCGCTCTTCAGACATAGCTGGAAAGCAAGCTGGTGTGCACAGTTCCCAGGGACGTTTTTTTAGCATCTGAGCAGATAGGCATCTAGCATAGCTTTGCTGTCCTGTGGTGGAATCCTTCACCCTCTGGTTGGTTCTTCACTAGGGTCTATGTGATAGTTCACACCCTGGCTTGACTCACCAGAAAAAGCCACCAATGCTGAGCTCAGCTCCTGTCCCATACCAGTGGACTCGGAATTTGTAGGGTGTACCTGTAGGCTCCATGCCTCTGGGAAGCTCCTTGGGTGAGACTGCACTGGAGCCAGGGTGGAGGAGAGCCACGGCTTTGCTAGGCGGTGGCACACATCTGTGATCCCAGCACTTCGGGAGGCTCAGATGTGAAAAATGTGTTTGTGGCTGTCCTTGACTATGCTATGAGACCTGAGAAGGGAGAGGGGAAGAGGGAGAGGAAAAGCAAAAAGAAGGGAGAGAGGAAGGGAAAGGGGGATGGAGGGATGGGGAGGGAGGGAGGGAGGGAGGGAGGGAGAGAGAGAGAGAGAGAGAGAGAGAGAGAGAGAGAGAGAGAGAGAGAGACTGACTCAAGATACAAGACCTTCAAAGTTGTCCTGTCTGCCACAGGCCAGCTGTACATGTTGGTTACATCAGAAAGGTTATGCAGGGCCATGGCTTCCAGGTTTCCTGGATTTTGACTCAAAGACATCCAGGGCAGGAGCTGTATTTCCACCTTCTATCTACACTGCCTGGGCTATTCTGCTTCACAAGGCAAAGCAGAGGCAGCCCCTCACCATCAGCAGAGATGCCAGACTCTGGCTTAGTGCTGCTTTTGCTCCATGTTTTAGTTATATACATATGTGAGTGTATGAATGTGTATGCATGTGCACGTGAGTGACTGTATGTGCATGTGTGTGCACATGCGTGTGCATGTGTATGCATGTGACATGTGAGTGTATGTGCACATGTGAGTGTGCATGTGTGTGCATGCATATCCATATGTGAGGGTGTGTGTATGCAGGTGTATTTCTTTTTTCTATATGTTGATAGGTATTTTGGTGGCAGGTAATTAGTGGCTGCATTTCCCTTGGTTTTACAGATATAGCTTGAGCTTGAGTGTGCTTTGTTTTTGTTTGTTTGTTTGTTTGTTTTTGCTTGTTTCCTCTTCAGGTGGGAGAAGAGGGACTGAGGCCACTCTCCCTGTTTGTGGATGAGGCTGAAGGTCCTCGGGGTCAGTCGGTCAGGACTGTGGAGAGGCTGAGTATAAAAAAGGGATGATACCTGGTGGGCTCTAAAAGATCTTTTAAGCAAAGATTTGAAGAGAGGAGGGAGAAATATAATTTTAAAAGGCCACAGCTCCTTGGAAGCACAAGGATGATTAAGCATGGACTCCGGGATGGGTCGTTCACGGAGAGGCATGTTTGCAGCTGAGGTGGGGAATGGGGGAATGAGAAATGAAGCCAAGGAGTCAATTCAGGGCCAACTAAAGAGGCTGTAGGTGACTGTAGATGATGCTGAGGAAGAGAAAAGCAAGACCAGTGTGGCAACAACTCTCTAGTCTGTATGAGTGGAGAGGCAGGTATGTGAGTGGTATATGGTTGGATGGATGAGCAGGAGATAGGGTGATGGGGAGGCCAAGAAAGATGGGATTAAGATCACGCAGGTGTAAGCTCTCCAGTTCTCATAAAGTACCACTGGGAGTATCGGGAGGCCTGGAACCCTGGATAGGAAAGCCAGAACCAATATGGGTTTTTACTTTTTTTTTCTCTTGCTTCTCCTAGAAATGTTAACACGTGGTTTGGCTTTATCCCCCTTGCACCTATTACCGCAGAGCCTGCTAATAGTATGTCCCAAACACTGGGGTGTCACTTGTGTTCCCCAAACTCTGACATCACTGCCCCCTATCTGGAGAGGCAGGTTTGGGAAACCCCCTTCTGCTTTCTCCTGTGCCAACCACAGCTGCCTTTGCCAAGGGCAGGCACCAGGCCCAAGCAACCACAGAACTCAGCTCCCAGACACATCTCACACAGCCAGGCAGGTCCCCAGAAACCAGCCTGTAGTTCGGAATCCAGACGTTGGAGGATGGGGGAGAGATGGGATAGCTTTTCACAGTCCCCACCCCCGGATTCCGGGATTGTCACCCACAAAGCTGGCCTTCTGCCCAGATCTGTAGGTCCATGTCTTCAGGGGAATCTCATGAAGGCTACACAGTCTCCTGCTGCCTTCCTCCTGTAGGGCATGTAATTATTTTTATATATTGCTGCCGAATAGAACACAAGGAATGGCTTGCAGAAACGATCAGGTATAGGCCTTTGATGTATACAGGGGAAGCGGCTGCTCTGCCTCCTGGGGCTCTTGCACACCCATCAATTCTTCTGACAGATGGAAGGGAAGGGTGGCTTGGGCATTAGCGTGGCCCAGAGAACGAGTTGGAATTGCCTTCATGTTAATATCCTACTTTTGATCTATTGGAAGGCTGACAGTGAGAGGGGAGACATCTATAAGTGACATAAATCAGAGCTGATGAAATCCCTGCACCCTGGCAAAGTCAGCCCTTCCTCGTGTGGGGCCAGGGAGAGCCCCAAAGCCTCCCTGCTCCTTCAGTCACTGATGGAACACACAGCCATTTGGGGTTCCCCATACCTCACTCACTCTACTCCCCACAAGTTCAGCTCAAGCTCCTGGTGGCTCAGGTGGCCTCCTCTCTGCTCTTCAGTCCCTGTCTCCCTGAGACCCATCTTCTAGGAATGATTGCTCTCCAGCTTTCCAGGGTTTAGTCGGAGGATGTTTCTGTATGGGTGTGGCTCTCTGTGAGGTCCTAAGGTTAGGTTCCAGATGTTGAGGTCATGGCTGGGCGCCATGGGAGAGGACCCAATGTTGGATGTCTCCAAGGAAAGGTTCTTGGAACCCAATCTTCTCCCAGGATTCTTCCAGCAGCAGGGGCTGGGAGAGGGGAGCATTAGACTCCAAACAGTAGACTCATACACAGCCAACATCTTCTTGGTCCTGCCATACTTCATTCAGTGACTTTGGCCAAGTTACTTGGTCCCTCAGAGATCCCTGGTTGAACGGGGTTTCTTTCAGCTCTTATTTCTATGACTCAGATCCTGTCTTAACAAGCAGTTCTGTGAGCTGTGCTGGAAGCCCTCCTAACTTCCCTTTCTTCCACTGCTAGAGACGGAACCCAGGGAACTGTACACATGAGGCAGGTGGTCTACCTGGGTAGTCCTTAGCACTCAGCCCCAGTGCTTGACTTGAGTAATAAAGAGCATAGACTTGGGGGCATCAGGATATGGTGGTAGAGCACTTAGCCAGCCTGCTCAAGGCTCTGGGTTCAATCTTCAGTACCTTTTCAACCACCACCCCAATCCTCTGCAGAGAGATTCAGGGAATGAGGTGACATAGTTCCTCTTCCTAGGGATTTTCCAGTATAATGGAGAAAAAAAATTGAAGCAGGCTGTGAGGTGAAGACACTTGGAGATCCACAGTCAGCCTTTGTCTTCCTCCACCTTGATTGACGCCCTTCCCAGCTCCCCAGCTCTCTGCCCTCCCTGCGTTCCACGTCTGTGTCTCATTTGCAGAAACTTTCCTCAAAAAGATGTTCTCCACGAAAAGGCTACCAAATAATACTTGCCAGGCTTTTTAAACAATAGCGGGCGGATTCTACACTATAAAAAAAAGGTAATTCTGTCCAAATGGTAGGACTTTAGTCATGTTGGGATGCTCCTGGGGTGTGGAGTGGAGCTGGCTGCCTGAGCCTTGGCATCACTCTGTATGCTTGTAAGCAGGCATGCTCAGCAAGGCTTCTGTCTTGGGACACAGGGACAAGAATAAGGAAGATTTGTCCAAAGATGACATGGACTCCTTATACAGCCCCAAGAATCCTTCTTGGATTCACCCTGTTTGGGTGAAGAAAATGAACCCAGGGGGAGGAGAAGAATGTGCTGGAAGTCACAGAGCTCTGTGTCTCTGAGGAACATGATCCCAGCAGCTATCACCTGAGCTGTATTCCTGCCTCAGCCTTCCCAGTCCCTATGGCTAAAAACCAGGCACACAGCACCCCCAAGACCAGCACATTCTTCTCCCAACTGCCTCTCCATCTTCCCTCCGCTCCCCCTCTCTGCCTCACTCAGCAGCCTCTGCTCCTGTACACATAGTGGGTTGTTTCTCCTTTCCCATGGTGGGCTTTGGCCAGACATCCTTCCTGTTTTTCTTGAAGGGACTTCAGTTATACTTAAGGCTCACTGTGAATGCCACCTACTCACTCCTTTTGAAAGCCTGACCTACCTTCCCTGTCCTCATGATCATGACAGTCACTCTGTCTCCTCTTCACACACACACACACACACACACACACACACACACACACACACACCCATCTCCAGCACAAGAGCACACTTACACTGCATCACGGTTGGTGGCTTGATGTGTTCACTTATGCACTATGAGTTCTCAAGAGGCAAGAACCAAATCTCACTTGTCACTGTAGCCTGGTGTCTCACACAGAACCTAATTCCTCAGAGTTGTTCAGTCTGGCAGCCACCAGTGTCATGTGTCAATGAAAATGAAATAAAACATAACCCGATTCCTCGGTAACGTGACTCAGATTTGAAGCAGTCAACAGCCCCGGGGTGCCTCGTGGCTATTGTGTTGGACAGCACCATACCTCCTGTCACACAATGTTCTATTGGCCGGTTTCCCTAAACACCAGGGACACTCAGCCACCAGCAAGGAGACCTGAGGGTCTAGAGAATCTCATTGCCTCCATCCCATGTGCACTGGTACTTGGCACAGAGAAGATGTTGGACAGGAACTTTCTGGAGCTGGGTGTGGAGTCCTGTCACATGTTCTAGGCTTGGTTACTATTTCTAGAACCAACATTCCTCCTGGTCTTTATTTGGAAAAAGCTCCAAGTGGCACCTCCTGAGGGCATCATATGCTGGGACTGCCCTCCTTAGCTGAGATAACAGGTAGGGCCTTTTGGGGACAAGCTCTGATGCTCACACCTACACAAGGGAAAGCTCACCAGTAGCCTGGATTGCATGGCAGTCCCTTGAAGATGAAGGGCTCTGCTTCAAGGGCTACCCAGCTCTTCCCTTGGATAGAGATAAGAGGTACTTGCTGAGGACAGAGTGGGCTTCCATACCGCCCACTCCCAGCCCAGGGTAAACATCACACCCCGCCCCCAGCCCAGGGTTAACCTCACTGGATGGTCTTCCTTCACTCCACTTGAGATTGAGCCTGCTGTCACCTACCGGTCCCTGCTTCTGCTCCTTTCCAGCGTAGGCTCACACACTTACAAATGTTGACTCTTCTGTAAAGCCTTCCCTGCTCTAGGCATTTGCTCTTACTGTTCTTGCTGCCTTGTGGGCTCTTTCTCTAAGACTGCACAGAAAACCTTTAGCCCTACCTTGGGAGATAATTTAAATGCCACCTCCTTTGTGAGGCCTTCCTGGACTTCTCAAAGGCAAAAAAAGGTTGGGCCCTGGCTCTGGCTCCAAGAGTGTTTTCTACAAGCTAGATCAAAGAACGTGAAGCTGTGTGTTTAAAGCCAAAGGCTTTGGAGTCGGACCAATGGCTTCCCCTCCCTGAGCCTCTCTTACTGTATGCAAAGGGCTGGGGTAGAGATTAAGTAAGATAATATGTGTATAATGTTCGCTACACCTGCCAGACACCTAGTCCTCACTACACATCAGTTAAGGCCACTGAGCCACTAAGACATATAGTCTTAGTAAATAATAAAGTAAGTAGGCTGAGAACGTCTGTGGTGGGGAGAGTACGTGTTACTCAAGTTGATTCCCAGAACTGAGCCCAACACTGACATAAAAGTCTTGTTGAGTTTAATCCATTGGTTGAATGCTGCAA
The DNA here is from genome assembly GCF_011762505.2 of Arvicanthis niloticus. Classification (NCBI taxonomy): domain Eukaryota; kingdom Metazoa; phylum Chordata; class Mammalia; order Rodentia; family Muridae; genus Arvicanthis; species Arvicanthis niloticus. The sequence goes on along the minus strand of NC_047667.1, from coordinate 24,161,199 downwards.
GGGATACTTCCAGGGCAGCAGAGCTTTAGGGAGGTCCTTATGACACAAGAGCCTTGGAGTGGTGTCAGTATGTATGAAGACAAAGACACTGGTGCCTAAGCTGCCTGAGTCTGGTACAGTCTGCTTAGTCCCTGGATAGATAGTCCTTATGCCAAGCAGGGCTAAGGCGTGCTGTGTACAGGAAGCCTACCCCCATACCATGGGAGCTCCACGGCCTCTGTGCAGAAGCTGGCAACTTGCACAGAGGCCAGTGCTGGGGCGGGAGCCAGGGCCCCTTAATGCTTGCAGAGGCCTGGGCCTCCTCCTTGCTGCTGTGCAGGTGCCAGCCTGCCCCTTCTGGAACCCTTACTTTCTCTGGCAGGCTCTTGGTCAGGGCTGTTGGTCCCTCCAGGCAGTCAACGGCTCCTATGTAGAATATTTTTCTCTACAGAATTACCGTTTCCATAGCGGCTACTTCTCTCTCTCTCTCTCTCTCTCTCTCTCTCTCTCTCTCTCTCTCTCGCTCTCTCTCTCTCTATATCTCTCTCTCTCTCTCCCAACCTCCCCCTTCTACCTTCATCAGAGCCTAAGAAGCCTACTCCATTTTTCTTCCTGCCTCGGATCTCCAGCGCTCGCTCGGCCAGGCCATCTGTGCCTCTGGAGCTGGAGAGACAGCTGCTAAGGTGAAAACCGAGGCCTGGGTTTTGCCGAAGCGATTAACAACTGCTTGAACCTTCCTTGTTCTCCATCTCTCTCTCTCTCTTCCAACTTCTTCCTTCTCGTCACAGTTCCAGTTAGGAAATGGGAACAGACATAGCCCACAACTCCTGGGAAAGTTTTGAGTAAGGTTTAGTGCTGTTTTTACCATCCTGGGTTCTGTTTTTGTTTTTCCGAGTCTAAGTGCTGGGAATCTATGCGTGACTCACCATCCTCAGCGTCACCTTGAACTTCTTCATTAATGTTGAACAGGATGCCCCATGCTCATTGTGTGTTGGGGCTTGAAAGTTATGTATTGGGCCTTCAGTGTCAGAGTGGTGGAGACTCCTAAGAGAGCAGAGGCAGCCAGAAGCAGCTGGGCTGGAGTAAGGGTTAGGGCCAAACAAGTAGCCAGAGGTTTGGTCACTGGATGACTGCTATTTAGGGGTTCCGGCTCTACTTGAATGTCTGAAACAACCTCTATCCTCGTTCTCCAAAAATACTGGTAGATCAATGAGAACAAGGAACATGCAGAATCCTCGGACTTGCAGAAGGGCTTTCTTCCAGTGAAGGGGCCACTTTATAGGAGGGACCTAAAGGCCTAGCTCTCTCTGATTGTATGAGAAGCAGAGCTCCCCACCCCACCCCCACCCCGCACGCCAGCCACAAGGAACAGCCTTCCTTCTGGATTCTGCTTTTCGGCCTCTCTGCTCTTGGAGCCTCCTGTCCTGTATCTGTTACATCTTTCATACCCTCTGTCCCAGCTCTCCAGCTACGCTCTAAATCATCATTAGGTCCTAGCTGGAGATCTCCAGGAGACCTAAATCATAATTGACCTGAGCAGAAAAGATGGACATTCTCTCTGGTTCTCATCTATCTTCCTGGTCTCCTTGCAGCCAATCGGCCTTCAGATTCCAACCTGTCTGGACTCAGAAAGCAAGCATAGTTACTGGGCACCAAGCCTGGCGCTTCTAAAGAACTGCCCCTTTAAGAGAATCGCTGGCGGGGGCTGGAGGGATGGCTCAGAGGTTAAGAGCCCTGACTGCTCTTGCAGAAGACCCAGGTTCAGTTCCCAGCACCCGCATGGTGGTTCATGGTCTCCCATAACTCCAGTTCCAGGGGATCCTATGCCTTTCTTCTTCTGACCTCTGTTGGCATGGCATGCACATGATGAACATACATGCATGCAGGCAAAACACTCATATACATTTTTTTAAAAACTAATAAATCTAAAAGAATCCACGGTGACTTCATGGGTCAGCTAGTGACCAATACAGGAAGAAGTTTCAGAAAATTATACTTATATCAGCCTGCTCCCTGTGTCTGTAAGAGCCTCTATTTTCCTCCAGCTGATAGACACAGCTTTGTCCTCTTGTCATATTTGTTATCTGTCTATCTACCTACCTTATCTCTCTGCTTATCTATCTCTATCATCTATCTCTCTATTATCTATTTCATCTATCAATCATCTATGTATCTATGTATCTATAGATAATAATCTATCACCTATCTATCATCTATCACCTATCTATCATCTATCATCTATCTTTCTATCATCCATCTGTCTCTATTGTCTATTTCATCTATCTATCATCTATCTACCAATCAATCATCTATGTATCTATGTATCTATCATCTATCTATCATCTATCTATCTATCTATCTATCTATCTATCTATCTATCATCTATCTATCAACTTGCCTATCAACCTACCTATCTATTTTGGTTTATTCGAGACAATGAATCCTGTAGCCCAGGCTGACCTCAAACTACATAGTTGGGAAGTAACTTGAATATAATTACCTCCTACCTTCACTTTCTATGCACAGACATAGTAGGTGTACACTATCACCAGTTTTGTGTGGTGTTGGGGACTGACCCCAGGCCTTGCATGTGTTAGGCAAGTGCTTTCTTTACCATCAGCTACATCCAAGCCCCTCTCGTCACTCTGAGCGAGTCAGAGTAGTAGAGCAGAAAGAAGCCCAGACCTGATGCTCCATTTGGCATTTTCCTTGATATCTCAGCGTATCAAGATCTCGGTGTGACCTGAGCCAGGCCAGCATCCTTCAGGTCCCCATCTAATACATAGCTGGACTTCTGGGTCACCCTTTGTGGACTATTTCCTGCGGTCTAATCTGAAACTCTCCTGCTTCAGCCCTTGTAGGTTCTCTACTCACGTTGGTCATGGGACACCCATGTCCCCTTTTCCCTGGGAAGTCTTCGAGCTAGGCTCTCTCATCTTACCTGTTGCCTCTACCTCAGCACAAGGCTGGAAAGTAGGAAGATGTTAAGCTGTTTTCCCAAAGCCTAGGCAAGCCCCAACTGGCCTGCCAGGGCCCTGCTAATCTGCTTCAGCACCGCAGGGAAAAATTCTAATCGGAAAGTACTGGAGGCACCAGGCCCACGTGGGGGAGAGGAGCGGTGTTGATTTTAGTCCAGCGCTTAATTGGTATAATTGCTGTCTTCCGTCTGCCAAACCAGAGTTGGGGTTGGCTCTCCCACCTGCGGGCAGGAGCAACTCTGGAAGTTCTTAGTCCCTGAAGGCAGGTTCTGCTGGCAGTACAGAAGCCCCTATCAGCCCCTTCCACTCCCAGGTGGCAGGGAAGCCTACTTACCCCAGAGGCCTAGGCACCCCAGTGGAGCCTGAACCCTCCCTCAAAGTAGCTGGAAGGTTTTCTGCAGAAGAAAGAGTGGGAGAGATTTCTTTGCAGCAGGGTGCTGACCCTTGCAGGTCTCTAAGAGTCAGGCCACCCTGGTGGTAGTTGTGGTGGTGGGGGATTAGAGCTGGCTTTTACTGCTGTTCCCTGGGGCAGAAGGCTTGAGTCATTTGAACTCAACATCATGTGTTAGCCTCGAAGCCAAAGCCTCCAAGACCTACCATTGCCAGGTGCCCTGCTCCTCCCTGGGGTCACCATAGCACCTCTAGATAGGCTATCTGTTAAAGGGATAGAAGGAGGAGGGTGCCAACAAAGGATATCAGTGCCATACACAGGCTAAAAGGAAGGGATGTCTGGCTGCATCTAACGGCTAAGCCCCCACTCTCCATGCAGGATCAGAGTTGCCAGATAAAGCTCAAATACATTTCCAGATTTCTTTTAGTGGGGCTCAGTGGCTAAAAGTACATATTACCCTTGAAGAGGACCCCGGTTTAGTTCCCAGCAGCCATATGATTCACAAACCATCCCTAAACCCCAATCCAGGAGATCTGATGCCTTCTTCTGACCTCCATGGGCACCAGGCATGCATGCAGTACACAAAAATACATGCGAAAAAAAGAACACTCATACACATAAAATAAATAAATCTAAAAATTTTTAAAAGATTTTTCTTAATTTGTAAATGGCATGCATGTGTATTTTGACATCTGTGGGTACCTGCATGTGAGTGTAGATGCCTACAGGGACCAGAGTCATCAGATTCCTCTGGAGTTGGAATTGCAGACAGTTGTGAACTGCCTGACATGAGTGTTGTGAACCAAACTCAGGTCTTCTGCATGAGCAAGATGTATTTTAACTACTGCACCATCTCTCCACCCCCTAAAATAAAAATCTTGCCTGGGGGGGGGGGGCGACACACTTATCTTTTATCTGATATTTAAATTTTACTGGGCATGATTTTACATGGGACATATTTTTATTAAAAGTCTTCATTTACATGGAATTCAAATTTGACTGGACAGTATGTATGCTGTTATTGCTGCTCGTGAGACAGGGTCTCCCTTTGAAGCCCAAGCCTGCCTTGAACTCATTACGCAATCCAGGCTGGCCCTGAATTCTTGATCCTCTTGCCTCTTTCTCTAGGTTTTGGTATCTCAGGTGTGTCCCTCTGCACCTTTCTAGCAACATGTGTCTCATTCACTGTACCCAACAGTACCATCCTGGGTTTTCTCCTTCACAGAGCCCAGCTGGTGTGAGTGGAATGTATAACTTCCCTGATCACCTGTCCTATTTTTCTCTGCTTGCTGGTTTGCTTGACTTTCTACTTTGGCATTTTCCCATTCCCAAGCATCAGGAACAGGGATACAAACGCCTGTGGTCCAACGGCCCAGAATGGTTCTACCATAGATGTGTGAACTCTAGGAGATGTGTGAGCTATAGAGGTGTCCTGGCTCCCTGCCCCAGGAGAAGAAGAGCTGGAGGCTCCTGCAATCTGTCTTTCCTTGAGAGGTGATGAGAAGGAGCCCTTTCTGAGTTAGGTTGAAACACAGGATGCAGGAAGTCTTTGGATGCTAAATGGCTAACCTGGTTGCAGGGGCTCCACCCAAGCTCTCTTCCCTGTGGTTTGCACAAAATGCAGGAAGTGGGCAGCTCAGGACTGTAGTGTACAACATGGAAGCTTGCAATGCATGTGCGAAGGCATATATGTGTGTTCATACATATCCATTCACACTGAAGTGACTTTCTGGGGTTGGCAAGATGGCTCAGTGGTGAGGGCACTTGCTGCCAAGCCCGTTGAACTGAGCTCAGTCTCCTGAGTTGGGACTCTGAGACCCACATGGTGGGATGAGTGAGCTGACTCCTGAAAGTCATTCTCTGACCTCCACATGTGAGCCCACAAACATACAAAAGTAAATAAATAAACGTGAAACAAGTTTTTTTTTTTTTTTTTTTTTTTTTTTTTTTTTTAAATAACTGACTTCCATCCATCCTAGGCTCACAGGATTAAAACTTGCCCCCAACCCATCCCCCACACATCCTGTCCCACTTCCTGTCTCCCTTAAGTAGGTGAGCAGGTTCTCGCCTCCCTTGATGTGTCTGGAGTGTCAGCATCACACAGTGGGAGCGTTCATGGATTCGAGTGTCAGCAGACAAGGGTTCAAATCTCATGACTCTGACTCATGAGCTGAGTGACAGCCCAATCCCTGTAAAGTGGGAGTACTTAGAGCCACCTTGTGGTAGTGTTGAGCAGACACAGGTCACATACCCTGTATCTAGCATATGACAAATGCTCAGAAATAGAAATAGTGACTACTGGTTGGTGGTGTCCTGGTTGTCACTGCAGAGCTGCCTGAACTTCAGGGAAGGTGACATCACCCATATGGGGAAGTCAGGGCTTATGCCTCTGTGAATTCACCCATTATGCAGGTGGTGGTAGAGGACAAAGTTCAGGCCTGTAGACTGGCCAGGTCCCAGCTCCCTGACCCCTAGTTAGTGTTCTGCTCCTAATATTAGTCTTCCCGAATACTTCAGTGGCCCTCACTCCAAGGGGACCTTCTCTCCTCCCTCTCCTTCATTTTATTTTATTATTTGGACTTTTGGAAGAGAAGATGTCTTGGAAATTGCATCTTCCTTAGCTCAGGCTGGTCTCCTGAAGTCAAGAGTGACCTTGAACTCCTGAGTCCCCTGTCTCTACCTCCCAAGTGCTTGGATGACAGGCGCCACCACACTCAGTTTTTTCTTTCTTTTTAAAACTTAGTACATATTAATTATATAAAGTAATCAGTCTTGCTGGCTGGCAGTGGCACATGCCTTTAATCTTAGCACTTGGGAGGCAGAGGCAGGTGGATCTCTGTGAGTTCCAGACAGCAGCCTGGTCTACAGAGTGAGTTCCAGGATATCCCGAGCAACATAAAGAAACTCTGTCTCAAAAAAAAAAATCAGTTTTGTCTTGATTCTAAAGCAAAAATAATGATGTTCTTTCTTGGCTTAAAAAGGAGGAGTGAATCTGGGCAAGAGGCGAGGTCGAGGAGGGGTGGGAATGGGAGGATCAGAGGGAAGGGAAACTATTGCAGGGATGTAATATATAAGGGAACGATAATTTTAAAAATCTGAAGAAAAAAAAAGCAAAACCAAAAAACCCAAACCTCACCAGGCACCTTGCCCCTTCTTTACACCCCCCCCCCCCAAGCCCCACATTGTTTCAGGACTCCTTTATTCTGTATTTCCCAAATGCTATTTGCTCTGCTTGGGGGTGCCTGCACTCCCTCACCACACTGATGGCTGCCAGGTCTCAATGCCAAGGTCACATTCTCCTGGTGGCCTTCCCTGATGGCCTGGACTGGGTGTCACAGTGCTCCACTGTGACTGTCAACCTGAATTTCCTCACGACTATGAGGTCTGTGAGGAAGATATGCTATCTTCTTGGCAGTTGCCATTTCAACAACACTGTCCTTGACACAGAGCTCAGTGAGGGCTTTATACCTGAGTGGCCTCTTCCTCAAGGCGACAAGTAGTATCTCCTAATGTGGTGGTTTCCACATCTGTCTAGCAGTATCTGTGACATCTTCAGGGGTGAGTCCCATCCCCACCTCAGTCCTTCTAAGATCTTCCAGGAAGGCGTGAGGCTATGTTTTCACAGGATTCCCTGGGGTCAAAGCTATCTCATGTACAGTGACAGAGGATCATGTCTGTGGTGACATGAATTCTCATGAATAGCGAGCACTCACTGTAGAAATTGCTGGCCTCATCAGGTTATTTTGAAAATTAATTATTTTAATTATTACACAAAATAATGTTTTATTATGACATTTTCATAATGCATATCATTGTTCTCTACTCATATTTCCCATCCCCCACTACTCTCCATTGACCCTCCTGCTCACTTCTGCTGGTCTCTCAATGGTCTCGCCTTCTTCTTTTAAAAAAAGATTTGTTTTACTTTTGTGTGTACAAGTGTTTTTTCTGCATGTATATACACATATATACATATGTGTATTTATGCTTATAATATAAATACTTCATATGTATATTTTTCCTGAGCATATATCTACATATCATCTATATGTCTATATAGATATATATCTTTTTTGATATATATCTTCCTATATAATCTACCTATCATTTGCATGCAGGTCCCATGGAAGTCAGAAGAGGGTATCAGATCCCTTGAAACTAGAGTTACAGATGCTTGTGAACCACCATGTGGGTGCTGGGAACTGAACCCAGGTCCTGTGTAAGAACAAGTGCTCTTAACTTGTGAGCTATCGCTCCAGCCCCACCTTCTGCTTTAATGCCATATGAACATATAATGTGTATGTATGCATAGTTATAATTACATTATACATGAGAAAAAACAGGCAATATTTGTTTTTCTCTCCCTGTCCCATTGCCCTCTCTTGTTTCTGCCCCCTTTAGGCTTTTCTCCAATCACATATAATATTCCTTCTACTTTCATATTGTATTATGTGTATATCTATTATATCTATCTATATCTATGCATATATGTAGATAAATACACACATTGTTTACTTATTTACTTTTTTGCAGTCTTGAGCATAGTATGGAACTCTTTTGCCTTTGAGCTATATCCCAGTCTATACATATTTTATATTTAGTCAGGTTTCCATTGAGTATATCCCTGGTCTATACATATTATATATTTAGTCAAGTGTCCATGTACAAAAGAAACCTTTTATATGGTATTTGTCTTTCTGAGTCACAGCATAATCCTCACATATATTTCACTGGTATTGCATAACTTTTTGTGGGTAAATAAAGCTCCATTATCTTTATCCACTCGCCTCTTGCTGAACATCTAGTTTCCTTATCTTGGCTATTGCAAAGAGCATCGATAAGCACAGATGTTCAAGCACCATCTGTGCTGATGTGGTGGGAGGGCTTTCCTAATTGCAGCCTTCAGAGTGTGTCCTAATAATTTTGTCCTCATAACCAAAGGCTGTATGTCAGCCTGTCTCTCAGAGTCCCCTCGATGCCTAGCTGGGGAGTTTCTCCCAGGGATGCAGGAAACCATCAGGGAACTACTAACGTAACTTAGGCAAGACACAAAAGCATTGTTGACCTTTTCCAAACAGGCTTGTGCTATTGGGATAAAGGAAAAATCACTTCTTCCCACTCTTCCAGTCAAGCAACTTCCATTTGGATTCAGGATTGTGGACTTCAAGCTTTGTGAACAAGACCTGAGGTTTCCATAATGGATACCAGAAGTCTGTGTTGGAGAACCATGGCTCAGAGCTGAGACCACTTCAAGACAGCAAAGTCTAAGATAAATCCAAGAGCTTGTCACAGATCAGTTTGTCTTTGCTCCCTGTGCAGGACAACAAAGTTTCAGTCTAAGTCCCAGACTAAGAGGCAGAAACAATAGCATCTCAAGGCTTGAGTAGACCTGTGTAAAGATAAGGTATCTCATTCTATCTTGCAGAGCTAATACATCTTCTAATACATCTTCTAGAGATCATATCATATTTTGTGTCCTGGAATCTCTGTGCACATAGTCACCCATCTTTCCTTTACCTGTCCTGAGAAGCAGCAAATAAAGGGTGTCTCAGTTAGCTATCTGTTGCTGTGAGGAAATTCCACGATCAATACAACTATTATGAGAAGCACATAATGGGGGACTTGCTTATAGTTTCAGAGGTTTAGTCCATCATTGTCATGGAAGGGAGCACAAGTCTGCTTGAAGCAGGTCAGCAATGCTGCTGTGTCTTGCCTAAGTTACGTTAGCAGTACCATCCCTGATGGTCTCCTGCATCCCTGGGAGAAACTCTCCAGGTAGAGGTGCTGGAGCAGTAGTTGAGAGCTACATCTTGATCTATTGGGGGGGGGAGGGGAGGAGACAGAGAAACAGAGAGAGACAGAGAGGCAAAGAAAGACAGAGAGAGAGAGAGACAGAGAAACTGAGATTCTGAGACTTTTGGCTTAGTATGGGTTTTGAGGTTTCAAAAGTGACACTCTTCCTCCAACAAGGCCACACCTCTCAATCCTTCTAATCATTTCAAATGGTACCACTCCCTGGTGATTAAGCATTCAGATATATGAGCCTATGGGGGCCATTCTTTTTCAAACCACCACAAAGGGTTTGCTGTATGCTTGTACCTTCTTCGGTCTTTAATATATCTAGGGGCCCCAAGGCTTTGACAGGAGCCATACAAAACTTGAAGGTCTTTGAGGGGTTAAGGAACAGGTGGTGCCAGGGCTGGATGACAGAATGGTTTACATCTTGAGGAAGCATTTTCTTTAGTTATGTCTAGAAGGGGGAAATTTCCTCTGTCACTATAGGGGACAAGCCCATTAATCTCCTTGGGGTGGACAAGATTGGGGGAAATGTCACACTCAGGGCAGGTAGCTAAGGATGCAGGAAAATACTGGTTATCATAAATGGGCTATGGCTTCTATGTTGGATCTGAGAGGAGCAGTTAAAGGTCATAAATAGAAATGCCATGAAGGATCAAGAATTATGGGTTGGAATATTGAAGAGGTGGGATGCATGGTAAGTGGTACTGTAGAGTGCCTGTTGGGTCTTTTCTAGCCCAGCTCATCCCTAAAGCTTGATCTGTATCTGCATTGGACTGATCCCTCTTCATCTTATTTTTCTTCCACCAGGCGCCTAGATGCTAATCTCATCTCCCTGGTCCCCGAGAGAAGCTTTGAGGGGCTGTCCTCCCTCCGCCACCTCTGGTTGGATGACAATGCACTCACAGAGATCCCTGTCAGAGCTCTCAACAACCTTCCTGCCCTACAGGCCATGACCTTGGCTCTCAACCGCATCCACCACATCCCTGACTACGCCTTCCAGAACCTCTCCAGTCTTGTGGTGCTGTGAGTTCTGTTTCTGTCCCCATGCCCTGCAGGGATGGGAAGCTGCATTGCTTTCTCCAGTTAGGTCTGGAGCTTTGCTCTTCTTTGCATGTTTTCAAGCCTTCTTGTTTCAGTTTCTGCTCTGTAGACAATGACGATGACCATCCCCTGTTGATTCCATAGGATGATTTCAAAGCCAGATGACATTAAGCCCATAAAAGTATTCTGAGAGTCATTTAAGGGACTAATCATTATAATCAGAAACAGAAATATTTTTGTTCTTTTATTTTCTTACTATACGAGTATAATAACCACTCCATGCTAATTGAAATATAAATAAAGTGTTTCTCAAGTAATTCCCACTACAGTTGACAATCAAAAGATGCAGTCTTATGCTTTGGCATAGGGATAGAATAAATCCATCTAATTTTACAGGCCTAACGAAGCAGGAAAGGCCATCACATGTAATTAGATGTCAAAGCCCCAGCAGGGTAATTACCTGGGAGATAGCATCCCTGGCAGGGATAGGGGCTGGGGTTAACTCTGTCTTCCTAGTGGGAACTTTACAGTGCAAATTAGCTTCTAGCTAATTGCTATGAATGATTGGTAAGCTCATAGTCTAATTACTAAGGGCTTGGAGGTCATGTGTAATTGCTCTGGGTTACATACTAATTGCTGCAGGAACATGTGTGTCAGTGACTCTGCGAAATGGCAGCATTGCCTTCTGTGTTCTTGGAAACCTGGTGTGGTTTTCTAGGCCAGTGTGAATGGATGATGCTTAGTTCCATGTGAGAGATGAAGACATGGATAGTGATTTAATTGTCTAATGGTCTGTCTTGGGAACTTAGAGAGCCAACACGAATGTTCCCAGTGGAGTCCACTCTTCTATTAGAATGCCTATAGCCTCCATTGTTCTGGACGTGAGTGTGATCAAGTCTCTGTGACAGACAAGATGGAAAATGAGAACTTTAGAATGGGTCTCTGCTACATGGGCAACTTACAGAGCTTCTGTGTGTGTATGCTGAAGGTCACAGAAGGATGAGGCAGAGGGCCTGGCCCAGAGGGCTTACAGTCTACATTCCTCTGTGAGGAAAGACAACCAGGCAGTTATGACTTTTGTTGCTATAGCTACGTGGTGAAGTCAGATCCATAGCACGGGAGCAGCAGGGAGGCCACACAGCTGTGGGTGGGAAAGAAGAAGGCTTCCAGAGAAGGCAAGACTGCAGCTGGACATGGAGAGACAGTGGGACTGGACAAGCAAAGGAGGCTAGAGCATTAAAGACAAAGTGGAGGAGACAGAATATTTGGCTATTAGTGAATGGGGCCACCCAGCTGTAGCAGAGAGTTCTTGTGCAAAATATGGGAGAAAAGGCTCAGGAGGTGACTTTGGGGACAGAGCATGTCAGAGCAAAGATTCTGGCTTTATTGGCCAGTTGTGAGAAAAGCTTGCAGGTTTTCAAGCAAATGTTAAAAGGAGATATTTTAGGGTGGCTAGAGAGAGGGATGGATGGAGACACAGGGAGACCAGAGACAAGAAAATTAGTTCTAATGTGCTCGTGTATCAAAGTTCAGCTTTAGAAGCAGCAGAAAGAATGAGTAGGAGTGTGCTGCTGGGAGGGGCATTTTGAAAGAAGAATTGATCTACCTCTGAGATTTTTCACGGAGCAGAGGACCAAGCAGAAAAGGTGTCACAGAACTTCAAGGCTTGGCTGGAAGTTAGGAAGCTGGCATGAGATTCAGGCCCAGTATAGATCTAGAAGATGTGAGGTCCCACTAGGTATAGATATGAGAAGGGACAATTAAAGGAGAAAAGCGTGTGCAGACGAGCAAAGCTGAAACACACCAGGTCCCTTGGCACAGGGTGAGGCTTGAAGCCCACTTCTCTGTCTCCCATTAGTGTGTGAAAGAGGGTTTCGAGCAGGAGGGATAATGAAGGCAAAGAAGTCTGGAGGATGCTGTCCCTGGACTTTGAGTTGCACTGTGGGGAAGCTCAGGAGGCAGATAAGGAAGAGTAACTACAGTAGGAAGCAAGAGCAAAGTTAGTTACAACAAAGGGGGTAGGCTACGTGGTATGTGCCCGGGTACACTTGTAATTCTACAACCTGGAAGGCTGAGGCCGGAGGATGACAAGGTAGAGACCAGTGTGGGTTATATAATGAGACCGTACCTCAAAACAAACAGAACAGAAGAACGCCTATGTGGACGGCGCCTGTCAGGAGATACGGTAGACAAGTATTACAGAAGGGATTTGGTTCCCTCCAACAGAGCCTGTGCCCGGGTGCCACTGTGACATGTACGGAACCCACACTAGCATGAGCAAGAACATGATTTAGCTTCTCTTTAGTAATGTACAGTACATAATCTTGTAAGCCCCAGCCTAGGTCTCTGGGTGCACTATAGGAGGTGCCAGGACTCCAGAGCTGAGTGAATAGTTTAATGGAGAGAGCAGGAGGCCTGGATAGAGATTTAGACGCTGAGATGGTCTGGACCAGAGCTAAAAGGGAATGAGAGGAATCTGGGAAACTGAAGCAGGTAGAATACACTTGGTGAGAGTTGAGATGGAGGCGGGAAGGAAACAGTCAAAGTTAAAAAGCCTCGCTCAGAAGACAAGGGTTGTTTTCCTTTAGGACCAGAAGATCCTTGAATTGGGGGCAGGGTCTGTCTTCCTTACTGGGACTTGGTGGAGCAGGTGGGGATGGGAGCCTCACAAGACTCGCAGCCCCCCTCTAGCTGGATGGCTCTGGTCTGGTTCCCTCATAGCTCAGCAGCAGCATTGCCAGCCAGCCTGCTTTTTACCCCTTGTAAGTGATTTCCCTTTTCCGCCTAAAGATGTTTGTAAATTCTTGAACTCTAACAGCGTAACTCAAATATGCCACACTGTAGAAAGTTCTGCATCTAATTTTCCCAGAACAATGGATGTCTTTGATGGGAGACTCTGTTCTTTCTTCTAGAGGATTTTTTTTGTGTTACTGTATCTTCAGGCTCATGTTCAGGAGAATCGGCTCCTTGGGAAACCTCAGTTACTGACATATTCCACATTGATTGGGTTTTTAACGGTTTTGACTTTTGTTTCACTCGGCCATGCCCACCTTGATTGTGTCCAGCTTTATCTTTTTCTTTGTTGTTTTATTCATATGTGTGCATGACCAAATGTATGTATGTGCTCTGTGGGCATGCAGTGCTCACAGATGCCAGAAGAGGGCGTCTGATCCCCTGACATGAGTTACAGATGGGGCTCTGTCATAGTGAGGTTGCTGAGAACTGAATCCCAGGCTTCCATAAGAACAGCAGTTTACCTACTGAATCATCTCTCCAGATCCCTGTGTCCAGTTGTTTTTTAATATACAAGTCAACTTTCACCTCCGCTTACTCTGTTCCTTGTTTCAAATTGACTAGCTCCTTTTTTTATTATTATTATTTTAAATAATGAAGTTTGGGGCCCCAGTTTTACTACCTTAACCTACAATGTAATTTTTCATTTAATTTGTTTTCTTTGAAATGTCACTTAGGTTGTTTTGTAGCATAAGGTAATTGTGATCCGTTTCCCTCTATTCCTCATTCATTAATTGTAATTTTTTTGAGGCAGGGTCTCGTGTAGCTCAGGCTAGCCTCCAACTCACTATGTAGTAACTCTGAACTCATGATCCTCCTGCCTCTACTTCTAAAGTGCTGGGATTACAGGTTTTCGCTACCATCCCCAGCATTAATTGTATATTTTTTGAGGTTTGGAACTTGGCTTCCTTGCAATCCTCTTCTCACTTTGTTGACCTGTGGTTTCTTTTTGTGTGTGGAGGGGGACCCTTGGGAAGCTCTGGTCCAACCATCATCTCTAGGCTCTGTTGGTTGTCCTCTCCAAGCTATACTGTATGAGTTAAGTCCAAAGAAGTCACTTCTGTCCCATTCTGTACCCTGGTGGGGTGGGTGGGAGAGGCGGCATGCGCTGAGGTGGTGGCCAGTCTTGGGGAGGCCACCTGGGCTGATCCTCCATCACCTTGCATTAAGAGTAGAGTTCAGCCCCTCTGCCCATGGGGTACGCCTGGGCTTCACACACCTATGGCTCCCTCCTCCATGATTGGCCTGAAGCTTTTGGTTTACCTTCTCTTTTGCCTGTTCCCTTTGGACGACCGACTATGGAAAAAAACAGGAATATTTACATGGTTGGTCCTCGGGTGGGATTCTTTTGGGGGGTGGGGAATCAAATCTCAGAGTTTGTTTTCTCACAAGTTCATTCTCTGATACAAGGACTTTTGAAGACCCCCCCCCCCAAACTTTTTGCTTGGTCACAAGGTCTACAGTGTATCTACACAAGGCTGGGTGCCTTGCCTGACTTTTTTTGGTTTTTTTGTGAGAGACTTCAGGTGGAGTGAAGTTTGGTCTGGTTATTTTTGCTGAATTACAAGCAGGTAGAAGACAATTTTGTTTTACTCTCACTGAACTGTTTTCCTTGGGAGTCTCTCCCACACTTCCCTCTGTACAGGCAGGTAGCCCATGCACCTTCCCGAAACCCATCTGTGCCTGGGATCCCTTCCCTCAACTCAAGCGCACCGCCTGTCAAGGCTCTGCTGAGGGTTGCCACCTCTCCTCTAAGAGGCTTTGCTTGCTGCCTCAGCCTCACTAACCTCCCAGTTCTCTCAGCATGACCACAGCTCTCTCCAGTTGTAACAAAACTTAGCCTTTAATTATATGTTGTCTGCAGTGGTTGGCTGTTGGCTCCTCTAAGAACGTCTGGCCACTGAGTCAGGCTGGCTGAGTCCTACAGAGCAGGGCCAGAGAAGAAGCCTCAGATGTGAGCCCCTATGACATCAGGTCTCGCTCCCAGTGCTTAGTCAGAGCTTGCTGGAGCCTTGGCTGGGCTTTCCTCTTCCCAGTGCTTTCACTAGGAAGGCAAGAAGGTATACAGCCTGTGGTCAAACCTGCCTCCGCAACTGTGGCTTCAGAAACGGGTCTTGGCTGATTTGCTTGTCCTTGGAGGAAAGAGGTTGGACCACTGGGGTTGTTCTGTTGGTGCTTCACCTCCATTTTGCTGCTGTGTACCCTGTCTGCCCTGGCCCTGAGGTTGTGCCACACATTCTGACATGTCTCTCCTTCCCACACAGGCATCTGCATAACAACCGCATCCAGCATGTGGGGACCCACAGCTTCGAGGGGCTACACAATCTGGAGACACTGTGAGTGGAAGAGCCTGTTTAAGTCCTAGTCTGCTTGGTGATGACCCCTGTGACTAGAGTCTGGGTGTGGGCTTGGGAAGGGCCAGCAGGGTATGATCTGGCCCTTGTCACCCCATGTGCCTATTCTGGGACTCTTCTCTGAGATGTCACTGAGCAAGAATTCTTTCTCCCTTCAGGTGGGTACAAGGTGCTCTGTGGTGGTTCAGAGTAGCTCAGGAAGTAAAAGTTCAGGGCCCCTGCCAGCAGAGACATCAAATAATGCATAGAATGAAACAGCTAACAAGGCAGAGGAACTGGGACATGAAGCTTGGAGACTGGAAGATTTGGGGGTGGGCTGGGGCTGACCTGATGGCAGTTTTGATGTCTGCTTAAGGTTGGTTGCTGACAGAAGGGAGAGGAACACCACAGAATAATGTCAGGACTGTTTGCCAGCTGATCTAACTAGCTAAATGATTAATGGGGAAATGGCCCACTCAGCACCACAGCCTGCCTATAAAAAGCACCCAAGCTGTTGACTCTTAAAAAGCCATATTATTCACACATCATCATCCAGGAATTCAGTTAAGGTCAGAATGCACCCAAGCCCTCCCATCACTTCCTCTGGAGGCCTGCCAGCCCCTGCTGAGTGGGCCGAGTGGGCCCCACTGCGCAAACAATCAGCCAGGCTCTGCAAGAATGACTGGTCATGCCAGCTGGGGTCTTTGGCTCCCCTGAGGAAACTGGTTGCCACAGCCACCTGGTGCTGGACATGGGGTGGGGGGCTCTGGGAGAGAAGGGCCCCAGGTCACCACCAGTGTAAGTCGATGAGGGTGGGGAAGGGCTCATGAGACCAGGAGTTGATCACAGCTCCTCTTGAATATCCTTCTCCAGTTACAAACAAGCCCCCATTTTCTAGCCCCCACTCCCACCACTGCTCTTGAGGTGCTGGAGTCTTAGGAATCTAAGGCAACAGAGGCTAAAATTCTGGAAGACAGGCTGTGATGGCGGAAGCAACATGCTGGGAAAAACCACTTTTGTAAAGTCTACCCTAAGAGGCCGAGGCTATGGAATCTGTGGTTATGTGGGGAAACAGATGAGAGACTCATACCTAGGTCAGTCACATCTTACTTCCTGTGGGTATGATTCCTAGGAACATGGCTGCTCTCTTGTGCTTAGTGCATAGCAGGAGAGATGGCAGAGCTGGGCACAGCTCTCCTGGAATCCAGACCCTTTGACCAACTGTATACGAAGGAGTACAATGTCAGGGCAGCATGCCCCAGCCGGGATTCGGGAACATTCCCATCTGTTCCTACTACTGTGCAAGGCTTAGACTATCTGCTCCTCCTCCATAGCTGTGACTGATGACTAGACAGAACAGGCCAGTCTTATCTTCTAAATCTTCATGAGTTCATATCCAGGAAGGCTTTGTAGTTCTTCCCAGAGTGATGGTTCTCCCAGAGTGACCTCCTAACTAGTTGTTCCCAGAGCAGATCAGAGTGTTAATGAGACAATAGGAGGCCTTAGGAGAGTTCCTGGTTATCCTATCACCTGACCCAATGGGAACTGAGTGAACCTACTGTGTGCTGATTTCTGGAGCCTCCCTAGAGAAGCTCAGTTCCTGGGTGGTGCTGGGATTGCATTTAACAGCAGGGCAGGAGGGAGCACAGCCATTCACCCTGGAATGTGGGGCTGTTGAGCTTTGCTGGGAAGTCAGGTGAGGATCGGGGCACAGATACTGAGTGTGGGTTGGCACCTCAAAAAAGCCAACAAGTAGCTGTTTCTTCACTTTTGGGGCACACTGCCTAACTCTTTCTCAATTAGCCACTGTCTTGCTGTGCGGGGCATTTGGCTCAGCTGCTGCTGGCTGAATTATAGAGCAGTCCTGCCGCTGCTAAGCACCCTCTGTCTCTTTCATCTGCCTTGGCCTCAACACACAAGGCCCCCAGGCCATGCCCACCTTGCAGATGGAAAAGCCAAGACTAAGAAACATGGAAAAGTCCTCCAACCTTTACAGCGTGGGGGCAGAAAAGCCCAGTGGTTATTCCCTTGGCACCAAGCAGCCTGGAGCCTTTACTGCCAGTTTTCCCAGCTGTCTGAGCTCAGCCATTTGCCTACCAGAGAGTCTTAATTTTCTAACCTATAACATGATGTCACAGGGTTGTATAAAGTTGTTACAGAGTCTGGCAGATATATAGGACCCCCCCCTCCTCTCCCGTTTTCTTCCTCAGCCCTTTGTATGAGGCTTCATCTTCACGATGCCCCATTTCCTCCCCACCCTCGAAGAGCAAGCCCTTCTTCCAACTTTTGATCTCCAATTAAAAGGGGGAGGGAGTGTGTTCTTTCTCTTCTGTCCCCCAGAGCATTTTCTTGGGGAGCCTGCAGGGGAAGGCAGATGTGGAGGAGGAGGAGTGGCTGGGAGAATGAAAGGGGAAAGAAATGATAGGCAAGTCTTTTAATTGTTGCATAATTGGCGTACTCAGCAGCCTCGGTTATTACTCGGGAGCTTTCATGTGTACTTCTTGCTGGAAGGGTACTTCTCCCTCAGGCCCTGTAAATCTCTGCCACTTAGACCTCTCTCATCTCTGGCAGCAGAGGGAAGATCAAACCCCCACAGCCTAGGCTGTGGTTTGGCTCCTCTGCAGCCTTCTCTTCAGAGGGAGAGCAGCCCCCAGCTTTGCCACCTGGGAGGAGGGGCCAGGTGCGGGCACGTACATGCGTGATCACACGGGCTCCCAATCGAGGCACATGCAGCACACACAACGTAGCTCATGCCCTCTGCCACCCTCTTTCCACATTGACCACCCTTCTCACACCATCACAGCAGAGGTGTGTCCCCACAAAATTTACCTGTGTAACCCAGCTTCTCTTAGGGCCTCTGCTGCTGTAGGCTGGACCAGCAAAAGTACATGTTCTCACTTCTGGGAGCAAGAGGCTACCCTAGATGGATGTGGTGGCACATGCTTGTAATCTCAGCACTTGGAAGGTAGAGTCAGGAAGCTCAGGAGTTTAAGGCTAGCCTGTACTACATGTGACTCTGTCTCAAACAAAATGGAAAGGGGACATACAAGTCATGTACCACGCAACCTTTATTTCAAAGGAGCTTTAGGCAGAGTCTAGGGTGGGGCTCTGTTATGGCCTCTGCTGACGGACAGAATTACACAGCTCTTAAGAACAAACCTTGCTGCACTCTGGGGAGTCTGGCATTTCCAGAGGGGATGTTTCTCACAGTGTGGTCGTCACCATTCCAACCATTGCCAAGAAGTATCAGCTTTAGGCAGACCAGACTTGCTCAGTCCTGCATCCACAGCCTTTGATCTCCCACAGTGAGGATGACCACCACTTTAAGGAAACTCCAAGGCAGAGATGGTCTAAGCATCCATCTCTAAAGTAGTGTGTCCTCTTCTCATATTAGACCCTCAAGTCAGTTCCAGGGCCCCCTGGGTATATAGGTTAGGATATAAAAGAAATCTAGATTGAAAAAAAAAAGTTCCAGGAAAATTCTCCATGAAACCAGGTGCCAACATACCTTGGTCAATCACTAGAATTTCAAGTTTGGGAAACACAGACAGCTATGCCAGACTGAAAACCCACAATAGTCAAAGCCCCAACTATATACTTAACCAAAATAGGGATGGTTTGGGAACCCTGATTCCATCCTGAAGGGCCCATGTCTGAGAACTTGATGCCAGCATCTTAGGAGAACCCAGAGTGAGGGTGGGTTCAGGAACCTCTGAAAAACACCTCCCTTCCTCAAGCCCAGGCAATGATCTTTGGGCCTTGTTATGACCTTGTTAAATCCAGCCCAAGTGGAGCCAGAGCTGGCTGGACATTCCCCTCTGGAAGAGGGACTGGGCCTGAGTGAGAACAGAAGCCTTCTGCCTCAGCTCCCTCTCTAATCAGGACCAGCCTTCATCACGAGACTGTGAAGTGAATCGGACAGGGTGAGACTTTATAGAATTTCACCTTAAAGTCCAAAATTGTGCATTCCTCATCAACTGACATCCCTGTGATGTTTCCAAAGGACATTCTTACTTCAACAGTAGCTGTGGCCAGAAAATGTACTCTTGTCTCTTTGTCACTGAAACCACAAATGGTCAACAGGTTTCACGCTCAACTCGCTTGGAATTGGCCCTGAAAATGTCTGGCCACTCCCCAGTGCTGGGCTGACCATCAACCTTTCATCTGGAACAGAACATCAGGTGGATTTCCACCAGGATTCTCCCAGGGCTCAGGGCATTCCAGAGAAGATCAAGGATTAGACTTGAATCAGCAGACTTGGATTCAAATCCTGACACCGCCACCAGCATGTGGCATGTTCAAATCACTCGACCTCTCAAAAGCTTCAGCTGTCACACGTAGGACAGGCTAATATTTTACAATTCACAGGACATTGCAAAGGTCGCATTGAATGCGATGACTCTGTGCAGTACTTTGGAGCACCAGAAGTGCTTAGCTTATGTTGGCCTTGTCTGTCGGACTCAGCTCTTGGTGTTGGCTGGAATGTGTCTAAAGGTGGGGGGGGGGGGGTGCTGCCCAGAGGTGTCATTTTACAATGCTCCCTGCTGTGACTCATCACCCCATGATGAATCAGAACTCTCAGGCACTCTGGACACAACTACTGTATTAGTTTCTTGTGGCTGCTGTGACAGACTACCACAAACGTGGTGGCTTAACAAAACTGCCATTTATTCTTCCACAGTTCTAGAGGTCAGAAGTTCAAAATCAAGGGTTTGGCAGGACTGGTTACTTCTATAGGGTTTGAGGCTGTCTATATTCCCTGCACCGCCCCCCACTCTCTCCTTACGTCTGATGGCTGCTGGCAATCCTTGGCAATCCTTGGCAATCCTTGGCAATCCTTGGCAATCCTTGGCTTAGAGAGATGTATCCTCCAGTCACTGCCTCCATCCTCACAAAACTTCATTTGTGCCTTCTCTTTAAAAAAAATCTTATCATTGGCTGGAGAGATGGCTCAGTGGTTAAGAGCACTGGCTGCTTCTTCCAGGGGTCCTGAGTTCAATTCTCAGCAACCACCTGATGGCTCACAACCATCTGTAATGGGATCTGACGCCCTCTTCTGGTGTGTCTGAAGACAGTGACAGTGTGCTCATCATATACATAAATAAGCAAACCTTTAAAAAAAATTCTTATTATTGGATTTAGGACCTGGTCTGATAACACAGAGTGACATCTGGAGATATGTTACTAGATTTTTTTCAGCAAAAGTGCTACACCCAAGGTCACTGTCATAGGCACCAACAGTTAGGATGAGTTGGGCATGTCTTTTTGGGAAATACAGATAGACAGTATGGCTCCCTATCGGCAAGCTTCATGACCGAGGGCAGAGGTCTAAAAGAATTTTTTCTGACCTTTCTCTTTCTTGCTTCTTTCTTCTCCTGTCTTTCTTTAGACAGGATCTTTCTATGTTGTATAGGCTGGTCTCGAACTGGCAACCACCTACACCAGCCTCCCAAGTGCTAGGGTTACAGGTTTGTGTCACCATATCCACTTGTTCTGATTCTGCTCCTCCTTTCCTTCTTTCTTCTTCCCTCTCTTTCAGTTTTATTAACTTCCTCTTGTGTGTGTGTGTGTGTGTGTGTGTGTGTGTGTGTGTGTGTGTGTACAAATGTGCATGTTCAGGCCAGAAGACAGCTTGCAGGAGTAAGTAGGTTTTCTCTTCCTACCATGTGGTCCCTGAGAAGCAATCTCTATTCCTTAGGCTTGGCTGCAGTCACCTTTACCTGCCTCGCCCCACAGCTTGCTCTTTTCTGGTTTTGTATCTCAAGGCTGTCAGCTAACTTCGCTACTTTCTGCTCTTTCCGTTTTAAGACAGGATCTGTCTGTGTAGTCTCAGTTGACCTCAGACTACAACGGTTATTTCGCCTCAGTCTCTCAGAGTGCAGTCTCTCCCGCAGGTGGGAGCCACCATGCCCAGCCTGTTTCTGTTCTAATATTACCTTTCTTCTTACCTTATCTCCTGTTCTTCTTACCTTTAGGAAAATTACAATTTCTTCTCCTCAATCTCATGTCTTGCCTCCCCTCCCCGCTACTTGTTGCGGAAGACAGGCAGGAACTGTGCATCCTCTTGTTACAAATGAACAAACCAAGGCAGAGAGTTGACTGAGTGGCAGGATCAGACCTCAGGCTTCTCTGCCCTTGGCCCCACGTCAGCTCCTCAGACCACAATGCCTCTTGAGGCCGGGTATCAAGCAACTCCTTCCCCCCACATTCTTAATCATCTTACACTTGTGGGTTTATTAGCTGCAAATTTGTGGGCTTCTGTGGCTTATAGAGGAATTTATTGTTCCATATAAAACTTTTTTTTTTCTGGCTTCCCCCACAGAACCACTAATGACTTTTAACAGGCAGAAAATTGAGCTGCCCGATGAGTTTGTCTTGCGTTCTGTGACCATGATGAGTTATTAATAGTTCTTCTCAGCACAACACTCCCTTTCCCATCGCCCTGGCATTGGGGCTAGCCAAGGTCACCTCCTGTCACTTCTGCCCCTTCCTCCCTGTTGGAAATAGAGCAAAAACTTCGACCCCTCACTCCCCCAGGGACTCCAGCTAGCTGGTCTGGAATGGAGAAAGACAGGAGGTTAGGGGAGGAGGGCTCTGCCAGGGATCCTTAACAGATGTCATGGAGAGGAAACGGAGACACTGAGGACTGGCCTTTGTGTATCTGTAGGAAGGAGAGCTGGAAAGAATCAATTATCCCCACTCCCTTTGCTTTTGTTGCCATGTACTCAGTCATGACACCAATACCGAGAGCATCTCTTAAGCACCAGAACTCATCGCAGGCTCCGTGGGAAGAGGTAGGCATCGCTGACACTAAAAGATTCTAGCCCAGAAATCTTAAGCTCCTTTAAATCGATCACTAATGTACTGCTCACATCTCACGCCTCAAGATTCCAAGTCCTTAACAATATCACACCCAGGGGCTCATTCTGTGGTGATGCTACCCAGAGTCTGGTCCAGCTTTTAATACTGTACATCCACCAAGAACTCCAGCCTAGACCTTATCCCTGAACACCAGACTTAAGTGTCCCCTAGTCAGACTTTATAGCCCAGTAGCTCCCCACTACAGATGCCCGAGGCTCCAACCTACTGATAAGAGCTGGATGTGGGCCTTGCTTGTTGCAATGGTCCCTTAACCTCCACACTCTGTTGAGGTCAGGCATATTTACAGCCTTCAGGTTGTCCACACTGACAGGACCCTGGATCAAAAGTCGTCTCAGGGATCTGATCAAGACCAGAAAGTTAGAGCCTGTTCTGGGTGTCACATCTTCAGAGCAACAAGGGCTTTCCTAGGTGAGAGATATGAGGTGTCTACAAAATGTGATTCAAAGAACCAGGGAGAAGCCTTGGGTGTGGTGTGGTGTTCCCCTTTGTTAGATATCTATGGGACCAATGGACTTCCAGCCAGAAGTAAGAGCCAAGGGGGATGGGGAGGTAGCGTTTTGGCTCAGGGTAAGGAAGCTTCACTCAGTGCGTAGAACAGCCCCACTGCGACTGCACAGGGCAGTCAGCAAACTTAGAGTGTGTCCTATCACTGGGGACAGTCTAAGCAAAAACTAGATCCCCATCTGGCCAAAATCTTGGAGTTGATTTCTGGTGTGGGGGCTGTTTAGAGTGTTACCTTTTATCTCTGTTCCAAGCCTAGGCTTCTGCGATCCCAGGTGTTTCATTAGCTCAGGAAAACAAGAACTCTCAGTATGAGCCCAGCTTCTGTTAAAAACCAGCCTGCTATTCCGAATGTAAGGAAGATCGTGTAGGTGGAGGGAGGGTGTGTCTGTGTCTCTCAATGGAAACCGATGACAATTTTACTAATTGCTGCAGTTATTAATGGGTGGCCTTTTATGTAGGCCGTTTAGAAGGTAAAACAATGCTATTAGTCATAAAGTGTTGGTTCCTGGCTCTGCAGTCATCCGTGCCACGCACGTGTAGTGAGATTAAAGACAGGTGCTACCTCCACAGTGTAGGAAGAGCAGTTAAGACATGCATTCACTGTGCTTGCTTGCCTTAATTCCAGGCCTTGGGAGATAAAGTGGCTCAGGGTTTACCGTCTATCTGAAATGGCCAAGTGTTGTCTCTCATACTGTGGAGTCAGGCTCGCCTACATTTCCCCTTGTGCCCTTATCTGAGATCTGGTAATAAACGTAAATATTAGTCTTGGTAATAAAATGTTAAGTGGAAATCCAATTAATGTAATTCATCTTTCTTAATTGCTATGAGAAGTAGACAGAGCAACTCGTATACCTACAGTTGTAGCACGTGGTGAAGAAAGTGTTTGCCTAGTGTGCGGTGTCTAGTAAAGGAAGACTCAAAAGGTGTTGGCGTTCTTTGATCAGCTACTCCGTGCTAGTCTCTGGACCAGGTGAATAGAGCCATGTTCTGCAATGGGCATCCTCAACTTCAGGTAAAGAAGCATCTGAGGAAATCAAGCAACTTGATCGATGTGCTCTTGTCGGCTAATGGAAGCCCAAGAACTTCCTACTCTCACATGGATAACTCACGAACAAATATGGCCTCTACATAATAATCATTTGGTTGAAAGTGTTTATAAACACCTTTAGGAAATCCTACAGAACCTTCCCCTTCCACATTCCATCTTTGCCCTTCTTCTTGAGCCCTGCGGTTCATAGTCTTTAAAGGCCTGAGTTCAAGGTTTGCCTCCGAGAATCCCAGCACCTTAACTTTCCTCTCCAAAACCTGGTTTCCTCGTCAATACAAAGAAGATGTGTGAAATCCTACCAGCGGTGCCCACTGACCCGTATCAAGGGTCACCAGAGATCTCAGGAACTGGCCAGTCTGTGTATGCAGATTGAGAAGAGAGGACTAGAGTTGGGAGTCCTGAAGCAGCTTGGGGCTTGGGCAGCCTTCTCAAATGTTCTGACCAACTGCTTGCCATCAGTTTGATTGGATTTGGCTGAAAACTACTAAGCAGCTGAAGGGGAGGATTAGGCATGAACAGCTGCGGCTTCCAGACTGAGCTCCAGTTGGAGATGGGGATGGTTTCTCTTTAACCTTAGTCCTTCCCCATCGGCTTCCGGCTCCTGCAAGAGGCAAACAGTACAGTGAATGCTTCTTGGGCTTCTGGATGATTCTAGGGACTATTAAAGATCCTAGATAGACCCATGGGTGAGTTTTCTATCAGAAGCATAGGGCGTCATAAGAATCAGACTAAGCTGTGGTCTCTAAGAGTGGAGTAGATTCCCAAAAGACTGGGCTGCTGCCCTGAAACAGCCAGTCACAATGGCTGAAAGGATTTTCACCAGGTGGTCTTGTGCAATGGACTCAAATGATGATTTTAACAATGGATATTCACATGTGTGGCCCTGTACCTGGACTGCAGGGAATCTAAAATAGCACCTGGGAGTTCCCTGACATCATCAACTTCCTGTCTCCCCAGGGGTGGGAGCAGATATATGCAGATAACCTCAGTGTGCTCTTGGCCTGCTGGCGCTTCAATCCCAGCCCTTCCAGCTGAGGAGCTGTTGCCAAATGACCGCCTGTCTCTGTGCTCAGTTTCCTGTCTCCAAACAGTGCCTACCTCAAAGGGAATGGTGGGAATAGAATGGATTAACATATGCAAACCTCCAAGAAACATAACCCTTACACAGTAATTACTGTTATTACCAAGGTGTCGTCATCAACAATGGCTGTCCTGCACGCTAAGGAAGAACATGCCAGACAACTGCTGAGAGGGTGTGTGACTCTAAGTGTAGGGATGAGGTGGAGTCCATGGAAAAAGGTATATTTGACTGCAATTTCAAAGGATAACTTCAACAGCTGAGGGTGTAGGGAAAGGGCATCCCAGGCGAAAGTGGTCCAGACAAAACCAAAGAAATGTGAAAATACACGAAGGGCTGAGATGCGGATGAAGCACATGATTAGATCAAGGGCATTGGAGCCTGCTAAGGAATTTGGACTTCGTTTTGTCTTTTTTCTTGAAAGCCGTTCTAGATTTTGTCAGTGTAGGAGAGTCATAGAGCCAGTTTTGCATTTTAAAAAGAACTTTCTGGCAGATATGTAGTAGTCAGGAGTGTAGACTCCACACTCACAGGGTTCAAATCCTGGCTGTGCTACTGAGTTCATTAAGATAGGCTAAATTGCTGGAGTAACCAGACAAGGATATATGCACTGGCTCACAGATAGTGGATGGTGGTACTTGTTTTTCTGGATTATGTAGCAGTTTCAGGAGAATATTTCTTTTTGGCATGTGGCATTTCCTCCATGTGGTCACTCAGGAGCCTGGGGTCTTGCCATTTCTGGAGCATTTAGATAGACCAACCATGGAAGAGGTTGGTCTTTTTTACAAAAATCCAGCTATTTTGTAAAAGTCAGGGATAGAAATGCAGATAAATTTTTACCTACCTTCTGGGGGCGGGAGGTGGACAATATGGTCATGTAGCCACAACTATTGCAAGGGAGGCTGGGAAATATACTCTAGCTATGTTTTTAGATATTCCTTCTGTTAGGCCATCTAATAGAATTCCCTACAATGGTAGGAATGTTCTAGATCTGTGGTTTTTTTTTTTTTGTTGTTTTTTTGTTTTTTTTTTTTTAATACAATAGCTGCTAGTCATGTGTTGCTATAGAACATTTGAAATGTGGCTACTGAATTGAGTAGCCACATTATATTTACTTATAATTAAGTAGCCAGACGTGGCTTGGGGCTCTGATATCAGACAGTGCAGTTACAGAACAAAGAGGGGAGGGATCTGAGCAAATAGGCATTGGTTTCTGCCAGTCACTTGCTAGGCACTGAGGATTGAGCATCATCGGGTGTGTTTTCTCACTTCCCTCGACTGAAAAAATGGTTGTAGGAAGAGAATCCATCTCTCCAGACTGTTGGAGGACAGAGATCATTCAGTCAAAGCACCACAGTGAGTGCCCAGCCAGTGTCAGACCATCCAGCTATGGCTGAAGGCAGGGATAATATGTAGCAATCATGAGGGAGGGCTTCTTTCCCCTCTAATATTTCCATTTGCTTCAACAGAGCTAATCCCCTTGTTTATCTCCTCTTGAATTGTGTGCTTCAAACCTAGTTCAAATGTCCCATCTCCATAAAGCCCTCCAGGTGTGGCCAGGTGTGGCCTCTCCAGGTGTGGCCTCTCCAGGTGTGGCCTCTCCAGGTGTAGATTCTCCAGGTGCATGGTAGTCCTGATGCTTTGTGGGCTGTCCAGCACCTGCAGCAGCGAACTGAGGGAGCTCATTTTGTCTTCTGCTTCTCTCCGCCTCACCTTTCCCACTCTGCCCAGCAGAATGCTTTGTGTATTTTGGGATATTTGGCAGCACATGCCTATTGCGTTGAGTTGAATTCACTGGGTGCTGAGAGGGTTGCAAGGACACAGTTCCTGAACATGAGAGCCAGATTCCATCTGCATGGCACAAAAGAAGGCCAGAGTTTTTGGCAACTTCTCAGGTCACTGAACCTATGTAGACATCCAAAGGCAGCCACCTCGCTGGCGTGCAGTTTGCAGAGTTCTTTTGGACGTTTGTACGAGTTTTCTTCTCCCACATTTCTCTATAAAAATAGCCTTCTAGTTCGCATGCCTTTTCCCACTGTCTGTCTACTTCTGGCAAAGTTCCTGACCAGAAACTGCCAAGGAGAACTGGAACCACTCAATTTGGCAGCCTGGACATGGGTCCAATGAGCTATATAAGTGCCTCCGTGAGAGCAAAGCCACCCAGAACACATCCCATGGTCTCTGAGGCAACCCTGACAGTGTCCCTCCCAACTAGCTTGTGTCATTTTGACATCCACCTTAAAAAAAAAAAAAAAAAAAAAAAAAACACAAGAATATGCCTCTCAATACTCCGTATTCTCATGAGTTTATTGATTTTTTTTTTATTACAAATAAGCTTGCTTAGAGATTCTCAATTAGTCATTCTGCACATACTTGCTGAGGTCCTGCTCTGTGTCAGATATTATTCTGGCGTTTAAGATTCGAAACAGACAGAATTCTTATGTTCAAGGAGCTTTCGTTCTGGTTGGGTAGGAAGAAAAGAAAGGTCATGTGTCAATGAGTTCCATGATGGCAAAGAAAGCAGGAAGTCTCTTGTGTCATAAAAATCACTCCAAAACTTAGTGACCTAAAGTGACACCTTATTAGCTCTTGTGAGTTCGCGGCTTGGCTGGGCTCCCTGAGATCACTGAGGAGGCTGTAGTCACTGGAGCCTCAGAGAGGGCAAAGGAGTCTACCACAGCCTCACCGCTGGCTGTCAGCTCATCCTCCCCATGGAGTTCACCACTCATGAGTCCCGTTTGGACGGCCTTACAGTCTGCTGTGAGGATCCCTAGGTTGTGAAGGCAGAGGCTGCAAGGCCTTATGACTTAGGGCCAGGTCACACTATTCCTTCTGTCTTGCATTGCTCACCACCATTGACAAGGCCAGGCAAGTCTTCAGAGTGACACATCTTTACTCTTTACAAAAAAATACAATTCCCCGTGGGCAAGAATCAAGAATTCTGAAGGGAGCTGGACCCAGTTTAAAGGGGACACTTGATTTTCAAACACTGAGATGTGCAGATGAACCAGTAATGTGCTGCCATGTTAGGACAGGAGAAATTCAGAAGAGGAAGAGGTGAATTGTAATGCAACATGAAGGCAGAGTGGGTGACAGGTTATGTTGGTTGAAATACACTGGTTGGAGAAGGCTTCTCTGAAGAGGGTTATCTCAGGGAGGAGTCTGAGTGAAGTAAGCAGCCATACGAATGCCCAGGGGAAGGATATTCTAGGTGGAGGGAATATAGAACTACCAAAGGGTCTCAGGCTAGACCTCTGCAATGCTTTTTTGTTAGAAACAATGGGATAGTAAGTGTTTTGAGTGAAGAAACATCCTTGTTACTTATGGAAAATATAACTCTTCCCTGGCAACAATGGAAAGTTCCTAAAGGAACTGAACCCAGGTGAAAGGGGGCCACTTGACTGAAACACTGAGCCATGAAGATCAACATTTACGGAGTTGAAGATTCAAAAGGTGCCTATCTCTGTCCCCTGCCATCAGCTCCTGTGACCCTCACCTGATGCACTGGGTGACTTGTCCAGCCCTTGGTAGAACTCCAAGAACCCCAGAGTTAGAAAAGTCCTCTGTTTCCAGTCTCAGTACCTCTGCTTTCAGTCATCTTGCCCCCCATTTGTCCACAGCCTTGCCCTCACACAGCCTGTGGGAACGTCTCTGTGAGCAGATCAAACTGTGATACATGAGAGAGCGAAGTGTCTGGCTTACTAAAGGATGGAGCAGAGCAGAGCAGAGGGGTTTTCTGGTATAATTACCCAAGGTCGGCAGGGCAGTCTGAGGGTAATGGGTAATTAGCATTCGAGCAGAGGGGGACAATTATCTAGCACACTGACTGCCGGACGCTTGTCACTGTTCCTCTGGCCTCCTGGGCTGGGTTCCTGGCTCTACCTGTGGCCTATTAAGTGTAATGACCCTCTTGTGCAGAAGAGCCTCTCATTATCTCTCTGTTAACATAATATTTAGCCACAAAACTCTGCCAAGCTACTTTGCAATTAAAAGACCTCCACATAGTCCCCTTCTGTGGCCTTGGACAGCCATTAAAGTTGTTGGGCTTTAAAAGGCTGAAAACATGGGCTAGGGTCCTCCCTGAAAGGGTCAAGAGCCATCCCGGAAGCTGACACCCACACATACTTCCAAAGCTTGGGACTGTGTACCCCAGAAACAGGACTTCAGAGCATCAAGACCCCCTACCAAATCAGGCACATTACACATAGGCTAATCCATTGGCAACTGAGTGCCAAAACTGGTTACTTTTCTGAAAGTTGCTGTCTCTTCTAAAGACTGTTGCAGCCCTGAGAGAGGGCTATTACACAATGAAGCAAAACTTTCTGAAGGTCCTCTGAGGCTATTCTCAGAAAGCAAGGAAGGCAATTGTAAAGAGGGAAGCCACACAGGCTGGCAAGCAGCTACAGAAACAATCCTTCTTTTTCGTCGTTACTCTCAAGAACCTGCCTTTCTGCAGGTGTCACCCGCCTCTGGGTTTGTCTACTCGTCAAGAGCAGTTCTGTGTCTTCTGAGGAAAATTAAAATTAGATGGAATCTGGCTCTCAGCCTTTCAGTCACTCCTCTCCTCCTTTTACTCTACCATTGCCGCCCAAGGGAAGAACCAAACGGTCTCTTGAAGGAGTGGCAAAGATGCAGTTGTGATTACTTGCAGGTCAGCCAGTATTGACTTCTATAGCCTATTATAAGTGTCGTTATACACATATCTTCACACACTGGTGCGGACTTCTCTGTACAATAATAGACATAAGAGAGCCTGAGTATATGAAATTCAATTAGAAAAGATATCAGACTGTTAAAAGTCGTACACATTTAGCTTATTAGAAAGCTGGAGTTCCCTGCTTCTGGCCAACTTGGCTTACTGCCCCTTTAAAAGCTTTCTTTCATTGTTTTCTGATTATGCGTGTGATAAATGTTCCTTGTATAAAAGAAAAAAATGGAAAATGCAGCAAAATGGAAGAGAAAGTAAAGATTAACTCCCATGCCATCACCCAAAGGAAACCAGTATCAGCCAGGTGTGTTGACATACGACCATAACTCCAACACTGTGGAGTGTAAAGTTGAAGGATCAAAAGTCCAAGTCCACCTGAGATACACTGGGAGATTTTTGTCTCAAAAACAAGCCAGCAGAGGCTATAGCTAAAGTAGCTGTAATCTGAGGAACTCTCTGGAATCACTAGACTAGTGATGTGTGAAAGATCACTTTCTTATCTCTCTTCTCCCATCCCATGAATCCAGAGACTTAAAATACTTTGCTGAACTTTTTTTTAGAGATTATTCTGAGGTAGGCAGATCCAGATATGCACACTCCTAAAATATATTCCCACTCAAAACAGCTCTGGTGCCAGGAAAGCTCCAAGCCCAAGGATTTGTGGAGTAGAAATGGAGTACAAACATTCAGAAAATGTGTTTTCAGACCTTGGCAGCTGGATCCAACAGATTGGAAAACCCATCTCCCGGGCCAACCCTACAGCCAAGTTTCCATGTCTCGGGGACCCTGACATGCCCCGTTAAGCCTCTGAGCTAATGACTGCCCCGCTTTTCATTCCAGAGACCTGAACTATAATGAGCTGCAGGAGTTCCCCGTGGCTATCCGGACCCTGGGCAGGCTGCAGGAATTGTAAGATCTTCTGCTGGTGTTTTGGGGGTGTTCTCCCAGGGGCAGAGGCCAGCTCATTCTCCAAATCGCCTCCCATAGTCTTTGTGACTAGTCCTTGTAAAAGCTGTGGCTGGAACGATCCCCCGCCCCCACGCCGTAACCTCCAGAGCAGCAGTAGTCAGAACTCTTGGGAGCTTGGCTTTGAACATTTCTCGGGGCTGTTTGATCAGCATAAATGGCTTTGGGCCTTCAAGCCTGGAAGCATATATGCAAGAAACCACCTCTTGCAGCCTGAACCTGACTTTAGACTATGTCTAAAGAAGAGTGGTTTATAGGGTCCCTCCTTAATACCATCCCTAAAAGAATGGGGAAATGGACTCTGGACCCCCATGGCCATTTATTATTGTGATTGTTTCCAGTGTGTGTGTGTGTGTGTGTGTGTGTGTGATATGCACGTGCCCACAGCATGTGTGTGGAGGTCAGAGGACAAGTCTATGGAGCTTGACTCTCTTCTATATTTATGTAGGTTCCAGGGATTGAACTCAGGTTGCCTGGCTTGCACAGCAAGCACCTTTACCTGCTGAGTCATCTCACTTTCCCAACCATTTATTATGTTTGAATATTCACTAGACCGGGTGCTGTGCTTAGTGCTAATCCAAAATAATGGTAAGATAGACATGGGATTCTCTAGAAAGGATCCCTCACCTCATTTATGACACAAAGGAGCATCCGTGAAACAGGAACAAGACAAAGCGACATATAATTCCAGCCTTAAGCTGTGGTGTAGTATATTGGCTAAAATAGCCATGGGAAATCAGAATGACGGCTCGCTGTGGACTGAGGTCTCCTGAGCCTGGTCTCAAAGGATGAGTGGGATTCAGGTGGCAATGAGGGTTGTTTTAGTCAGTAAAGCAGTACAAAGCACAGACCTGACAGGACGTGATTAAGGCAGAGCGGATGACCACAGATAGCACTGGCCAGAGATATCTGAGGAGGAGCCTTGAGTGACAACATGGCGGTGAAAGGGATGATGGGAAACAGGAGATGGAGAGAAGTGAGCACGTGCTAGGACACAGAAAGCCAGAGACTTCCGGGGGGGGGGGTGGATGTTGAGAGGCCTGCTCAGACTGGGCTGTGTGCAAACTTCCAGCCCAAGTTGGTTCTTGGGGAAGCTTGACAGCAGCACAGATGCACTGTTCCTGGCTTCCAGACCCCAGACACTCAGTGGGGTACTTGGTTGCTCACCACCCTCAGATGCAATCTATGGTGTTGCTCTGTCCCCTTTGTGTTTTTTCACTTCAGGAGGCGCCTTCCTCACCCAGGATCCCCTGGAAGTTCTTTACTTTTTGTACCTTTCTATTCCTTCCCACACACTCTCGGCTCCCTCTGTAGGGACCTACCATGGCTCCTGCCACAGATGACCAAGGACCCGAACTTAACTACTCACTCTGGAGTTATTCTCACAGGCTTTCTGAAGCTTGAAACCTGGGAACTGTCCCTGGTTCACTCCCAACACACACATGCACACACAGACACACACACACACACACACACACACACACACGGAAAAGCTGAGTATGTTGTTGAATGGAGATGAAAACACCCAGGCAGGACTGGAAGATGAGCTTTCCAGGCTGAAGGCCCTTTGATCTCAGGACCTGTCTAGTCAGCTGTCAGAAAGCCCCATGAAGCTCCATGTTGTTCCTCTCCACACCTCTCTTCAAACCCTCACTGCTCCTGGGTGCTGTCTTCCAGGGGTTTCCACAACAACAACATCAAGGCTATCCCAGAGAAGGCCTTCATGGGCAACCCTCTGCTGCAGACAATGTGAGTACTTCTCTGGCTCCTGGTGCTGTGGTTTTTTGGGGGGGGAGGGGGTGGAGGGTGTGTGTGGGGGGGGGGGAATAGAGGGAATGCCCCTAGAAAGAATGTGGGAGGGCTGTTGATCTCTTCCCAGAAGGGTAGGGACCTGAAAAAAGTGAGATCTGAACTAGGGCTTGGGTCTTTTTCTTCCAGACATTTTTATGACAACCCAATCCAGTTTGTGGGAAGATCGGCATTCCAGTACCTGTCTAAACTGCACACACTGTAAGTGAGCACCAGAGGCTGCCATTGGGTTCTGTAGTCTGGACTTCTCCCCTATTCCCTCCTGCTTGCTCTCTCCTGCCCCCTACCTCTTAGAGGCAGACCTCTCAGTGGCCAGGCACCACAGGAGAGGTCTTTGGGGCCCTAGACTTACACTTTCTCAGACCTATCCCAAGATCTGCTGGAACTTGATGGTGCCCCTCCACCTTCATTCACAACCTGGTTGCCTCTTCCCATAACTCCCATCATCCCACATGGATGAAGAGAGCCCTTCTTCATACCCGCATGCACATCTCTGACCTTTTTGGTCTATTTGGCTCGTGGTAGTTGCTCCATACACACCTGCAGTGAATTCTGCGTGCCCTTCAGGCTGCTTCTCCAGTGCCCTGTGCACAGCTTCCTGGGGCCCTCACAATGCCGTTGTTCTCACGCTTGGCCTGAAGGAAGTCCTTTGTTTCCTTTCCCAACTCATCTAACTCCAAGCCTAAGGTCCCACTTTTTTAAAAACAAGGCTTCCATGGATTGTTTGCAGCACACTGTGTTCACTCCACACAGCTAACCTCCAGGCACGTTTCCCTGCTATGTTCTCATTACATTTCCTCCCCATCCCAATCTGTGAGGTAGGTACTCCAGTCCCTACAGAGGAAACCTGAGGTGCATGAGGTGCATCCTTATTGGATGCTACTCTGCTTCCTCCGGGGCCCTCTCACGGCGTTTGTTCTTTTGTGACAAGGTTTCACATGGCCAAGGCTGGTCTCTAACTCCCGATCCTCTAGCTCCCACTTTCCCAGGGCTAAGAGTAAAGGCATGTGACCCTACTCCCAACACTTGCCTTTTAGAGAAGACACTCCCACCAGGATCGGTGACACATACTTATCATCTAGTGCTCCGGAGGTGAAGGCAGGAGGATTGGGGTTCGAGGCTAACGTCTGCTGTATAATAAGTTTGAAGCCAGTCTGGGTTATGGGAGACTCCCATCTCAATACGAAACAATGACAACATGCAACATTTCATGTGTCTCTCATCTGGGTTTGGTTTTGCCTTTTTACAAACCAAAGGCCTCAATGCTGGAGTTGCTGGGCTCAGTCTCAGCTCAGATGGACTGGGCAGGGCTGTATCAATTTAAGAAAGTGACTGGGAGCTAGGTACAATGATGTATGCCTTTGATCTCAGCACTCAGGAGGCAGAGACAAGTGGGCTAGCCTGGTCTATGTAATGAGTTCCAATACATCCAGTTAGAACTACATAAAAGAGAGATACTGTCTTTTAATAAAACTGAACTAACAAACAAATTATTATAAACATGGCTAAACTTCCCATGGGGCCAAAGTGGCTAATTTGAGGGAGGCTTGGGGGGAAATGACATGTTCCCCAAAAGGTAGCGCCCCTGAACAGGAGAAGACTGAAGCCAAGAGAGAGCACACATGTTGACATGTCTGACCCACCCGTCCAGAGCCTGTTTTCTCTATTTGCAGATCCTTGAATGGTGCCGCTGACATCCAGGAGTTCCCAGACCTCAAAGGCACTACTAGCCTGGAGATCCTGTGAGTGGCTTCCCTTTCCCTCCACTGGGGACTCTTTTACCTCCCTTCATCTGAATGGCTGTCCAGGCCACCCGCTCCTCCCATCACCTTTCCTCTACTCTGCGTAAGCTACTGGCTCAGCCCCAGGTCTTTGGCTATCTCCAGATGTGCTGCTGTCTGCAGGCAAGGCGGGGGCAGCAGGAAGTTGGGAGGAGGCTGGCACTCCTCTGTATGGCTTAGATTTGTCAGATCCGGCTTCAGAGCTCCTAATCCTGAGCCATGGTACACTGAGGACTGACTTTGAGAGGCTTGATTCCAACAATGTCTTCCTTAGTGTCTCCATGCTCTACTTTGCATCATGCGGATAAGTATATATATAACAGGCGCTCAAAATGCACTGCACCCTGGGAAAGAAAGAAAGCGAGCAGGCACGTAATGTGAATGTTAGGAAGTCAACTCCCTGCCCGACCACACTACTCATTCATGTCATGGCTGGGACTGGCACCTTCCTCTGTGCCTCTTATTGTCTTCCTCCTAGCTCAGTGGCATGTGGAAAATTTTCCATGAAAGTAATAATAGTTTCCCGGGGACGACCTTGGCCTTGGGAGTTGCTCTAGGGCTACCCTGTGCCTAATCCGAGCTCATTCTCCAGTCGGCCCTCACAACCATCTGCATCCTAACCTGTCTCTTTCCCCTCGGCACAGGGATCAAAGTGTGTTCCCATAATCCTACTGGAGCCGCTGCTCCTCACCGTGGCTGTCCCTCCCCTTGAAGGCCCCAAGAGCAGAGAAGATTTAGTCCCTAAGGCCCAGTGTTGCGGGACCATTGAGAGGTGGGGTGTGGATGTGTTGAAGGTATATGGGTAGATTTGGAGCTGTAGGAATCATCGGACAAACAGAGCCCATGGATTGAGGCTCTCTTTCTCTCAACTACCCACCTCAGCTCACCTAGGTCAGGGGAACTCAGCGCTCGGAGGCAGGAGCCAGCTACTTCCTGTTCCCGTAGCCCCGCCCCTTCCCTGTGTTTCCCACTGCTCTTTCTTGTCAGCTCTGTCCTCCCACGACAACATCAGGTCCAGTGTTAGAGACGGGTGGCTGGGAATGGCAGGGCTCTGGGCCTGGTGCCAGCTTTGTCTCTGTTCCCCCTGCAGGACCTTGACCCGCGCAGGCATCAGACTGCTCCCACCAGGAATGTGCCAGCAGCTGCCTAGGCTCCGAATCCTGTGAGTGGCTCATGACCATTCTACAGTCCTGGCATTGTATCCCTGTCCCTGTGTCACAGTGAAAGCCTCGGCCGCTTCTGTGGTACTTGGTCACATCTCTTTGGGGAGAGTGGTCAACACAGACTCCTGCTGAGAATCTGGGAGAGACTGTCCTCTCCTGTTCAAGAGGAAGGACTTTGGTCTCTGGAGTTGGATCTGAGTGGTCTGAGACCAAGTCTGCTTCTCACTAGCTATGTTCATTTGGATTTGTTCTTTAATGTCTCTGAATTTAAACCTTCTGTTTAAAATGAGAGTCAATTTGTGAGACCTGGAAACTGTCTGTGTTTAATGCACATACGACATAGTAGGGGCTTGACATCATTAGGCAGGGACTTAATTGCTTCTGGTATTCTGAAGCTACTTAAGTTGGCTCAGTTTTTCTTCCCACCTGGATTCTAACTTCAGTCTAAGGCTGCTCCCTAGGGAGCTTAGAAGCAGCTCCAGATGGGAACATTGACATCTGGAGATGTGGGCTCCAGACTAAATGTCTACTAACTGGCAGTGTGACTTTGGGCAGGTCCTAGGCTGAAGACCCAGGCCTTAAGTTCCTTGCCTGAAGGAAGAGTTGGGCCAGATGAGGGTTCCCAGCATTTCTTTTCTCTGCTAGCTCCGTAAGTGGTGGTTATCAGCACCATTTCCATGGGAATACTATTTCCATGAGTGACGTCGAGCATCTTGCTCAGCAATGCCCATATTTCCTACTGACTGTTTCAGCGCCCTATGCCCCGATGTTGGCCTCTCTCCTCATCTTCATAGTCCTCACTTTGAGCTGTTTTCCTCAGGGTCCTGCAGGATAACATGTTCATAACGCAGCCCTGATGAAAAACCAAAAGCCAACTTGGTTCTATGTAGGCTTAGTTCTATGTGGGGCTTAGCGGGAGGAGGGAAGAGAAATCTAATGGAGGAGACTGGTACTCTGCCATGAGATGGCCATACTGTGTTCCCACCGAAAAGCACAGCCATGACCACGGTGCTTTCCCTGCCCCCATCCCTGCCCCTGCCTTCTACCCTCATGTAGATACTGCTTCCCTCTGAGCTGGGCTCTGTCTCTTCCCCAGGGAACTGTCTCATAATCAGATTGAGGAGCTTCCCAGCCTGCACAGATGTCAGAAGTTGGAGGAAATGTAAGTCTGGGGTCGGCTAGGGCCAAAGTCACGCAAGGGAGACTAGGCAGGTCTGAGAGAGGGAGTCAGGGCCTAAGCATGTTCTAACCCTTCTTTCTTCTCAGTCTGTTGGACCTAGATGTAGGGCTGGGGGCTCAGCAAGGCCTGGGCACATCCCCTAGAACTCACAATAGATGATTTTATTAGGAACAGGTGCCCAAAAGAGTCTCAGGCTAGCTCCTGCTGAGTCAGTAGTCTCAGGCTAGCTCCTGCTGAGTCAGTAGTCTCAGGCTAGCTCCTGCTGAGTCAGTAGTCTCAGGCTAGCTCCTGCTGAGTCAGTAGCAACATTAAAATGCATTGCGATTAAGCCAGTGGAGGGCCAGGGCCGCCATGGCGCTCTGTGTGAGCCACGAAAAGTCTTTGGAGGAACTGGAAGCAGCCTAGATTTGGGAGTATGTGTTTCCCTGTTCCATGACCCATCTGCATTCACTCGTACATGTGTGCTCACGGATACAAAGACAAGCATGGTCTCATATGAGCCTCCAACATCACAAGGAAGAGCTCACTTTAAAATTTCTTTGAGCCCCATTTGCCCATCTCCAATTTTTTAAAACTACTATGTCGTCTGAGTTCCCTGTAGCTGTCCCTGATTCTAGGCAGGGCAATGTTTTATGGGGCCATGACAGGGAAGATATATCTGGATTTGTCTGGTTTGTCTGAGTGACAATGTCTTTGACATTGTTGGCATCCAGGAGCTATCTCCTAGTCAGACAATAAGTCTACTAAACTCTGCTTCTCAATTCAATGCAGTCACTTGATTACCCAGGGACTGGACAGTGTCTGCTGCTAGGCTAGGGTCTGCAGGACCCATGGCTGTCAGGGAAAGTGGGGGGCAGTTCATCTGGGCTGGGAGCCAGGCCTGGTGGGAACCCTGGAAGCTGACTCCCTTTTGGGCCACAGGGATGGTTTTGTGGCTTTGTCTCCTGACCCACTTACCCAAGGCAACCGGATCCCCTTGTGTTCCCTTTAATTCTGGTGACTTCCGCGGGCCGGGCCTTTTTTCCTGTGCCAGGAGAAGTGGGGGGCTCTTCTTTCTTCCTTCCAGTGCTTGAGGGGCGTGGATCAGAGCCAGAGTCTGGGCCTGCAGGCTCATCTAGTCTCTCTGCTGCTCTAGTGGCCTCCGACATAACCGGATCTGGGAAATTGGTGCCGATACCTTCAGCCAGCTGAGCTCCTTGCAAGCTCTGTGAGTACCTGAGCACCCAGGGGTGGGATCTGGGGGACACCCGTGTCCCTCCAACATCATTTCCATAGCATATGTGTCCAGTTTAAGTACTCACTGCATGTATGTTTATTTCTTTTCCACAGCCCTTACACACATACACACATACACACACACACACACACACACACACACACACACACACACACACACATAGCACTTCCTCATCCAGACAGTCATGCAGACCCTTCTCCAGTATTACCCAGGATGTTCTGAGGTTCTGGAATCAAGACATGATGGCTTCATTCCAGAGGCTACAAGCAGGTTGGGAATTAGGCAGCAGTAATAACCTTTCCCCCAAAGGCTTCAAGCCATTGCTACTTGGGAAGGCCAGATGGAAAGTATGTGAGAAGAGCCCAAGATAGGCCCAGGATAGGAACAATGCCTTTCCCATGTGTTCCTGCCCCCCTCCTACCTCCTGCCTTCTGCTCACAGAGACCTGAGTTGGAATACCATCCGTGCCATCCACCCCGAGGCTTTCTCGACGCTTCGATCCTTGGTTAAGCTGTGAGTACTCCTTGAACTTTCTTCCAGGCTGCTGAGGGCCAAGCAGGACTGTGGGCTGTTTGGGGATGCAGGAGGGCCACCAGTGAGCAGGGACTTGTACAAATGTTTCACCACACATCACAGGGAGGTCTGAGAGGCCTAATCAATCATCCTAAGTGTGTGTTTGACACACTGTGAGGACTGGTAAACACAGAGCCTGCTTCCTGCAAACCCTGGAATATCATCTGCTGATGTTCTGCAATGTTTTGGCAGCCTTGGTCCTCATTGTGCTCCCTCCCCTCACTTCTCCTCTGGCCTCTAAATCCTCCACATTCACCAACAAAGAGGACATATGTGTCTGAGCTTCTCAGTCCAAGAGGATGACGGTTGATAGAGAACCCAGGGTCTCAGAGAGCTGCGAGGCAGGAGGGAACCACGAATCTTTGAATCTCCTAGGATGCAAGCAGAGAGTATTCAGCGCTGGTGCATGGTCTTTGTGTCAGGCTGAAAAGAGCTTCTGACCTGGTTGCCACACACTGTGTGGGACAGGTTATTAGTTACACACAGGTTTCTGCCTATGGAGGAGCTGGCATCCTCCCTGCCTGCCATGTTGTGTGTCCCAAAGGCATTTCTACCTTCATAGAAACCTTTCTAACTACCACAAAGACTCCTCAAAGCCAATGGCCTTGGTCATTATCTAGCACAGACCCTTACTACACTGATGACTTCTCCAAGGTCTAGGAAGAGAAGCCTGCTTAAGGACCTGCCATGACTCCCATGTGGCATGCAGTCCGCCTCCCTAGTCTGTGGCTCTCTGGGCTCTGGGCCTTGGGCTTGTAAAATTCTCACCTCCATCTCCTGTCTATTTGCCACACTCCTGCCAGCTAGGTAGGACAGATATTTTTATCCTTTGAAAGATGAGGCCATTGGAACTTGGGCAGATTTGTGGCTCTCTTTGGTTACACAGGGAATTGGTGACAGTGCCAGGTTTCCTGCCTGCCAGTCCAGGGCTGTTTCCACGACGCACAGTCTGTGGTCCTAGTGTTTGCATTGGACTCTAGGCTTGGTCTAATAAAGTCTCCAGCAGAGGTTGTGTATGTCCTCACCACTGGCTACCAGGCAGCGTCTGCAAGGCAGAATGGATGATCCAATGCCTGTTTGGGGCTGGATGACCAACTCTGTCCTACCCGTTCCAGTCATCAGATAGAAGCAGAGGGAATACATGTGATATAGGCAAATAGCAGAGAAATCTCCCAAGGCGCTGAGCACGGATTCCTAGATGGGACCCAGACACAGAAGCTACAGTTGTGGGGCTCTGTTACCTATAGATTGGGACAATTTGACGTTAATTTAGGAGAGCCCCATAGCTATCACCCAAGGTTTGTTGAATGAATGAGTTAACAGAGGGGGTCTCTAGAAACCCCTAAAGCCCCAGAGCACACACTATCCCTTGTGTTTATCTTCTGTTCTTTGCTCCTTTCCTCTTACTTCATCCCAGGCACACTGACCACACCCTCAACAAAACCCTGCCCCCTCAACAGTCCCACTGACTGCCAATAACCCTGATCATGCACTGTCCTAGGGACCTGACTGACAACCAGCTGACCACACTGCCCCTGGCTGGGCTGGGAGGCCTGATGCACCTGAAGCTCAAAGGGAACTTGGCCCTGTCTCAGGCCTTCTCCAAGGACAGTTTCCCAAAACTGAGGTGAGAGCTTGGCTTGCCCTCTGCCGGAGGAGAGACACCTTAAGAACCGGGAGACAGAAAAAGCCACAGGGTCTCACCCTGAGAGTGGCCTGGTAGCTTGAAGTTTGGCTCCACTGACTTCCTGTCAGATAACCAGGGGCATGGCTCTCTTTCCCCCTACCTCTTTCCCTCCCCCCCCCCCCCCATCTCAACCACCAATCTAAGGACACTGGGACCTGAGAGGAAGGGAGTGGAGCCGAGCAGAGGTTCTTTAGCTCTCTGTATTCCTTGCCTGCTTCTCCACAGCCTGGTGATCCCATCCTCCTCTGCGGCACAGAGTCAGGGCAGAGCCCAGGGCACCAATGGGTGGAAATCGAGCTGCACAGCCAATCCCTGGTGCTAATGACATCCAGGCTTCCTCCATGTAGTGGCGGCAGTAGAGCAGCCTGTGTGGCCCAAGCTTTGTCTGCTGCAAGCTAATGAGATGCCCAAGGCATCTGTCCTCGCCCTCAGAGGGCACAACATCCAGTTCTGTTATGCTGGGAGCTGGGCAGGGGACAGAGTGTTGGTTTCACAGAAGACAGGGGTGAAGAGTCACTGGGGAAATCGTTGCTTAAAAAAGAGAAAGAAAGAAAGAAGCAAAGAAAGAAAGAAGGAAGGAAGGAGGGAAGGAAGAAAGAAAGAAAGGAAGGAAGAAGGAAGGAAGGAAAAGGGTTGGAGAGATGGCTCAGTAGTTCAGAGCTCTCGCTGCACAGTTCTGATAACAGAAGGTGGGATCACAGCACCTATATAATAAGCTGCTATCCCATGCATGCCTGTAATCCCACCTTTAAGGAGTATAGAGACGGGAGGATGACCTGAGTTTGCTGGCTTTTAGATTAGCCAAGAAAACAGGCCGAGTTCAGGGGGAAACCTTGTCTCATTGAAGTAGTTAGAGAGTAATGGAGAAGGAGGGTGCTTGACACCCTCTTCTGGTGTCTGCTAGTGTGCGTAGGAGTGTGTTCATACACACTCAAGCGTAAAAAAAGAGGTGTTGTGCATGGTCCTATGTACCTGGGAGGTGAAAGAAAGAAAGAAGATGGGCGGTTCAAGGTTATCTTATCCTTGGCTTCAGGCGGAGTCTGAGGCCAGCCTGGGTCACATGAGATCCTGTCTTGAAAGAAAAAAGAAAAGGAGGGACAGGGGAGGAAAAGGAGAGAAAGGGAGGGAAGGAAAGACAAAGTAGGAAAAGGGAGAAAGAAAAATAAAAAGACTCCATGCCCCCTTTCCCCAGCACTTGGAATCCAACCCAAGGGGCGTGTGCCTGCCAGACAAGCGTTCCCTCGATGAGTCGCACCCCAGCCTCTGACTCCTTAAACATTAGACAAGAAAGAGTTACTGCTGAGGAGCAGAATGCCCTGGGTTCTGTGTGACCTCGGGGAAACTGCTCCCGCCTCAGAGCCTCCGGTGGGGACTTCTAAATCAATAGGCAGAGGGCTTCTCTCTCCCTCTCAGTCAAGCTGAATGAAAAGAAGACTACAATCTCTCCAGAACCCTTTGAGGTCAAGAATCAGGCTTCAAGATTCCTCTAAAGAAATGTCTAGAGTTGTGGTTCTCTCAACCTGTAGTCTCAAACCCTAAAGGGGTGAAATGACCCCTTTACAGGGGTTACCTAAAACCATCAGAAACACAGATATTTATATTATGATTCATAATAGGAGCTATGAAGTGTCAACAGAAATAATTTTATGGTTACAGGTCACCACAACATAAGGAACTGTAATTAAAGGGTCTCAGCATTAGGACAGTCGAGAACCACTGCTCTAGAGGGAGCAGGGTGCTCTGGGGTTGAAGACCATGTGCTGAGGGTATCCACACTAAGGTCTTAGATCCCAAACACACTAAGGCAGCCTCTCCCTGACCCTAGGATCCTGGAGGTGCCCTACGCTTACCAGTGCTGTGCCTATGGCATCTGTGCCAACTTCTTCAAGACCTCTGGGCAGTGGCAGGCCGAAGACTTTCATCCAGAGGAAGAGGAGGCACCAAAGAGGCCTCTGGGTCTCCTTGCTGGACAAGCTGAGAACCACTGTGAGTGTCTGGGGACCCTGGGCTGCAGGTGTTGGGGACTGAGGAGAATCTTGAGGGGAGGTTTAGAGAAGTATTGGTGGGATCCTTGTGACCTGGAAAGAACTGGCCCACTGTTTGCACACTCTGTTTCATTGTTGAAAAAGAATGATCGTAAGGACGGGAACAGGTATGTCAACACCTTCCCAGCCTTTGCAGCCCCTCCTGCAGCCCTCTCTGACTCTCCCTGCCCAATGGGGCACCCACTTTGTCTTAGTGACCACCCCTTGCAGCCTTTGGTTGTTCTCAGAAGACAATTAATTAGCACAACTACTAATGATGATAGTATTAAATTAATTGAACTAAACCTGTTTTTTTTTTTTTTGGGGGGGGGGGGGCTTACTCTGTGTCCTAGAACTAAACAGAACATTGCAAGGGAGTATTGCTACCAGGGCTGGGTGTCCTTTGCCTCTGTTCTTCCTATGAGTTTACGTGTGAAATTTAAGTGGCCACTGAGTACATGGTCCTGCTGAGTGAACAGATTGTCTTGAGCCAGATATATCTATTTCTGGAAGAATTGGGGTAAAGAGAAAGTTGGAAGTAGGTAGCCGGTGGGTTCTAAGGGGTTGTCTATAAAGTATGTCTTGGGAGGAGGGAAAGAAGGATGCTTCCCCTGTGTTCCCAACTGTAAGTACAGTTAGGATAGAGAAAGGAGTCCTTCCTGGTGAGATTTCATTTTCCATCTTTAACGTCTCCTAGTGTCTCATAGAAGGTGAACAGGAAAAATTAAATCTAAAGCTGTGTTTGGTGCTGCCACACACTCCAGGATTCTAGCAGGCCCAAGGAGAAGGCAAGAGGTTCAGGTGTTTCAAGTTATCATCATCTACATAACCAGCTTAAGGCAGGTCTGGGCTACATAAGACTTATTTACAGCACTTCATGCTGGTGTTACAGTGTGGACAGAACTCAGTCCAAACCCGATGACACCATGTACCATTTGGGTTGCCTTTGACGTATTTTAACCTGAGCTTAACTTCCTTATCTTTCAGTAAAAACAGATAATACATTTCTCAATGGCTGTGAGGAAGGACTGGAGGGTTCTGTTCGAGGGCAAGTGTGTTAGTCAGTGGGGACACTGTCATTGTATAATCTAGAACACAGATTATGGAAGTCAAGTCTTGTAGTGTCTGGGGATCTCTGAGAACATCCCTCCTAGTGAATGGAAACAGGACAGAAGCATCTCCCAAAGGGGGTACAGACTCTAAGGAGGAGGAGGAGAAGGAGGAGGAGGAGAAGGAGGAAGAGGAAGAGCCCAGCAACTAGCAGGGCCAGCAGACAACTATCCCCCAGGGACAGTCCCGGATGTCTGCTGCACACTCCTTGGGGGAGTGAAAGGGGGCTGGAAAGAGAAATGGAAATTTTCCTTCCACAAGGTGAAACTTTCCGCTGGGCTTAGGTCTTGGAGAACCACGGGTCTGTTGAGTTAGTAGGCTGCCTGCAGCCTGTAACAGGAGCTGGGGCAGGGCCCCTCACTTCCTGTGAAAGCAAAGGAGCAGAAAGAAAGCCAGGAGCTGCTGTTCCAGCCAGATTCGATTTCCTCTTCATTTGAAGAGTGGTTACTTAACACCTTGGCCGTGACTTTCCCAGCCTTAGACAGTCTGTTAGGTCTCACCTCCTGTATTTCATTCATGCATTTTGATCTCAAAGAGTCACTGAAATCCTTTCTGGAGCGGATGGGCAGGTGGGGAATGAAAGGTAGAGAAGAAAGGAAATGCCAGGGCTCTGTGGGTACACTCTGGCCTTCCACCTGCCCTGAAGCTGTCCATATCAAGGGCAGCTCCATAATTTTCCAGGCTTCTGGGAAACTCCTAACAGATGTTTACCTGTGTAAATGGGGAGAAAAGAGCTAAACAGGAACCCGATTTTGTGAGCCAGAGTCATCTACTTATTCTATGACAGAGGGAGCTGATGGAACACTCTGACCCACAGACATCAGCCTTAGAACACAAACCACTGGTGTGTGTGTGTGTGTGTGTGTGTGTGTGTGTGTGTGTGTGTGTGTAGATCTGTGTGTCTATGTG
The DNA here is from genome assembly GCF_011762505.2 of Arvicanthis niloticus. Taxonomy (NCBI): domain Eukaryota; kingdom Metazoa; phylum Chordata; class Mammalia; order Rodentia; family Muridae; genus Arvicanthis; species Arvicanthis niloticus. Next base: position 24,117,226 of record NC_047667.1, on the reverse strand, counting down.
GCTGTGAGGGCCAGGGATGCTGCCTGTCTTTCTCCATTGCTTTCCACCTTATTTCCTAAGACTAGGCCATCCACTGAGGCCAGAGATCAAGGACTGGCTACACTGATTGTCTGGGGGGATACAGGGATCCTCCTATCCCCCTCAACCCCAGCCTCCCCATCTCAATGCTGTCTTGTGTCAATGTGTCCCAGCTGTGCTAGAGATGCAGATGCATGCCACTGTGCCTGGCTTTTATGTGTTTGCTGAGGCTCTGAACTCAAGTCTTAATGTCTGCTATTGAGAAAGGTTTCATGTAGCTCAGACTTACTTCTTACTTGCTTTGTAGGTGAGGATGACCTTGAACTCCTGATCTTCCTGCCTTTACAAATTCTGGAATCACAGGCATGTCCCACCATGCTCAGCATCAATATTCCTCCTTGTCCTCCCTCCCCCTACCCTCCATACTTCCCTCTTCCTCCTCTATCACCTCCTCCTCCTTCCCCCCCCCTCCCCCCCGGCTCCCAGCTTCCAATATTCTTCATGTGCAGTGTTCATAACAGGACATGGAACTGCAATGGTAGGCTAGCTCGATGAGGAGCTATGTAATCACTAGCTCTCCTTATTAGAGCAGCCATGAGCCACACTGTGCAGCACTCATGGGCTAAAGATGACTAGGCACAAGAAAATGCAGAATAGTGGAGAGTGAAACGTACCTTGCAGAGAACTAGAAATATGCATTATCCACAAGCAGAGACCATGTAGCTGTCCAAATACTGGCACCCAAGAGTAGAAATAGCAGGGCTATTGAATGAGCAGTGTTGAGCAGTTAGGTAGGGAGACATCAGCTTAAATAAAAGACATTAACGTTTGTCTTAACTGACTCTAGACATATTCTGTTTTCCCTTCTTAGATGACCTAGACCTGGATGAGCTCCAGATGGAGACGGAGGACTCAAAGCCACACCCCAGTGTCCAGTGCAGCCCTGTTCCAGGTGAAATGGGTGGCTGGGGAGCTGGGGAGGGGACACCCAATTGCCTGGGTGAGAAGCCAGTTTAGCTTATTTAAAGTCTATGTTGCAAATATGTTCTTTGCCCAAAGCTCAACCTGCTGGGGTGAGGGTCAGGTACAACCCTTGTTAAGAGGAGCTGGAGTTTTTCCCATGGGTGTCTACACAGGGGAAGCAGTGGGGTTGGGAAAGGTCAAGCAACCTCCACAATTCAGCCACATCAAAGGTTATGCATCTAGGAATGTGTTGTTCTCATGGAAGAGAGAAGTGAGGAAGAATGTCTTGATGCCATTGCTAGGGCCGCTGGGGCTGCTTTTTGAACATACCCTCAAACACACAAACAGACACACACACACACACACACACACACACACACACACACACACACACACCACAGACACATAGAACCAGGAGAAGCTCTGAAAGATCACCTTCTCCATCCCGAGAAGAGTGAAATCTCTTTATTAATGTCTTCTAGGGTGGAAACACTCTGGATAATTTCTAAAGTACTTCCAAAGAGCCAGGGAAGCCTCCTCTGGAGTCTAACCTGAGGCCATGAGAGCCATGTTGCTGGAAAGAAAGGGGAGTGGCTCATTTTTCTTGATGCCACACACCTGAGTTTTTTATTTGTTCGATTTTAAGTGAGAAGAGTCCCTTCCCTGTGTATAAAATGTTAATAGAGCCAGGAATGGTAGTGTGTGCCTTTAATCCCAGTACTCAGGACACAGAGGCACATGGATCTTTGAGTTTGAGGCCAGCCTGGTCGACATCTCAAGTTCCAGGCAGCCAGAGCTACATAGTGAGAACCTGTTTCAAAAAAGCTGAACCAAAACAATAAAACGCCAACAGGCCATGCCAGAAGACAGCACAGTGATGTGTGGGCCAAGATCTGTTCAGAATAAAACAAAATTACAAACAGTTAGCTGTTTTTATTTCATCTCACCTTCGTTTTCCAGATTTCCATATTTCTTTGGCTTAAGCCCTTTGCCCAGAAAGCTTTCAGCCTTGACCTTGCTCCATATCAGCTCTTAGTGGCAAAGTACGCCCTCTAGTGGTGGATGGGGAAAGACCCATATAGCATATTTTGCTAGGAAACCCGTGCTTCAATGGCTCTGCCCCAGGAGTTTTATGTCTGAAAATCAGCGATCAACAAGGATGAGGTAAAAAAGAAAGTTCTGGAAAACAAGGTCCAACTTGAACTTGCTTTAAAAATAGCTCACACAAATGGTCAAATAAATTGCTGCCCATTATATGATGGGGTAGTTATTATACAGCCATTAAAAATATGTTTTTTGAGGTTATGAGGAAGTATGCAAAGCTTAATTTGAGGACAACAAAACCCCAACTTATTTTAAATATACATATTAAAACCTGGAAGAAAATATGCCAAAATAAGGAGTTCTTTTTGAGTGGTGAGGCCAAAAACAGTTTAAATTTTGCCATGCTATATTTTCAAATTCCCACCTATTATTTCATAATTAGAAAAAATGTTTTTAAAATAGCTCTCACAGAACTCTCTTAAATTCCCAAGCTACCTAGCAATACATTGAAAAACACGTCTAGAGCCACAGGAAATGAAGAAATAATATGCCCAAAAGTTACAAGGTGACTTAAGAATAGCTTTGGGGAGAGAGATGGAAAGACGCCAGGGTCCTACCAATCTACTGTGGGGTCAAGTTGGAAAACTGGAGAAGTTCGAAGTATTTTTTCTTTGTTTTTAGTTAGGGTCTCACTATCATTTCAGGTTGGTCTCAAACACATCTTCCTCTTGCCTCAGCTCCCTGAGTGTTGGGACTGTAGATGTGAACTACTAAACTTGGCAAAGTTTTCTACGACTGTGCCCTTTGTCTTCCAAATACAGATTGCATGACGAACAATGAAGTGTACTCAAAGCAAGGGAGAACCAGCCTAAGTCCACTCAGGACTTCTTGACCTTGGAAATGTCAATAATTACTTGGGCAGAGTCACCACCATAAAGTGGCTGGACAGCTCCTCATTCTGCCTTTGCTCCAGCCATAATATTTCTTCACTCCTGTAGGACAGTTTGTTCCTTCTGTCTCTCCCAATCTTGCTTCTTTAGGAAGACTGAGTTTCTTAGCATTTCCTCAGGTCTGGGTTTGCCTTGCATCCCGCCATCTATTTCTGTGTATTTTCTTTGCACTTTCCTCATAATTTCTAACCCCTATTTCCAGGAGTTTTCTGAGTTTTCAAGTCTGCATTTCAGAAAGAAATTCTCTCCTGTTGGTCTCCTTTTGTTAGGAGTTGTCTGATCATAGAGCCTGGCTTTGCCAGCTAGCTGGGTTCTGGCATCCCTGGCTCTGGGCTTACATCTGCTCCTCTCTCTCACAGGCCCCTTCAAGCCCTGCGAGCACCTCTTTGAGAGCTGGGGCATTCGCCTTGCTGTGTGGGCCATCGTGCTGCTCTCGGTACTCTGTAACGGGTTGGTGCTGCTGACAGTCTTTGCCGGCGGGCCCAGCCCGCTGTCCCCGGTCAAGCTTGTGGTGGGTGCGATCGCAGGCGCCAACGCCCTGACGGGCATTTCCTGCGGTCTCCTGGCCTCGGTGGACGCCTTGACCTTCGGCCAGTTCGCCGAGTATGGAGCCCGCTGGGAGAGCGGGCTAGGATGCCAGGCTACGGGCTTTCTGGCCGTCTTAGGCTCGGAGGCGTCGGTGCTGCTGCTCACACTGGCGGCTGTGCAGTGCAGCATCTCTGTGACCTGCGTCCGTGCCTACGGGAAGGCGCCGTCGCCAGGCAGCGTCCGCGCAGGCGCACTGGGATGCCTGGCGCTGGCCGGGCTGGCCGCCGCGCTGCCGCTGGCCTCGGTGGGGGAATACGGCGCCTCCCCGCTCTGCCTGCCCTACGCCCCGCCCGAGGGCCGCCCGGCCGCCCTGGGCTTCGCCGTAGCCCTGGTGATGATGAACTCGCTCTGCTTCCTGGTGGTGGCCGGCGCCTACATCAAGCTCTACTGTGACCTGCCTCGCGGTGACTTTGAGGCCGTGTGGGACTGCGCCATGGTGCGGCACGTGGCCTGGCTCATCTTTGCAGATGGCCTTCTCTACTGCCCCGTGGCCTTCCTCAGCTTTGCCTCCATGTTGGACCTCTTCCCTGTCACCCCCGAGGCTGTCAAGTCGGTCCTTCTGGTGGTGCTGCCTCTGCCTGCCTGCCTCAACCCACTGCTCTACCTGCTCTTCAACCCTCACTTCCGGGATGACCTTCGGAGGCTCTGGCCAAGCCCTCGGTCCCCAGGGCCCCTAGCCTACGCTGCAGCCGGCGAGTTGGAGAAGAGCTCCTGCGACTCCACCCAAGCGCTGGTGGCTTTCTCTGATGTGGATCTTATTCTGGAAACTTCTGAGGCTGGGCAACCTCCTGGGTTAGAGACCTATGGCTTCCCTTCAGTGACCCTCATCTCCCGTCATCAGCCAGGGGCCGCCAGGCTGGAGGGAAACCATTTTGTAGAGCCTGATGGGACCAAGTTTGGGAACCCACAACCTCCCATGAATGGGGAACTGCTGCTGAGGGCAGAGGGAGCCACATTGGCAGGCCGTGGCTCTTCCGCGGGTGGAGCCCTCTGGCCCTCTGGCTCTCTCTTTGCCTCTCACTTGTAAATATCCCTCCCTGTTTGTCCTCCCTGTCCCCTCCCCCCCAACGATGGCTGCTTATAAAAGAAAGACAACTACAACTCCACAGCAGGATGGCCAACGCCCCTGGCTCCACTGTTCTCTCTCCATGGCCATCACCAATGTGTGCTTCCAGGTCTTGCTTTGACTTGGCTTTCAGCTTCACTTTCACCCTGGGCCTTCCCTGTCCAATCCAAATTTGTATGACAGAGACCTGGGAAATGTGCTTAGGAGAAAGGGGGAAAGCAAAAGACAGTGAAAGGAGCCGGGAGCTGACAGAGCCATGATCCGTGAGTGCACAGTGAGCAGGGAAGCCTCACAGAGAAGGGCACTGGAAGACAACTACCAAAGACATTGGGGCGTCTCCCCTATGACGTGTGGATAGGATATAAAATGTGTTCTGCGTCCCATTAATCTTGACCTATGCTGTGCCAAAGTGCTTCCTGTTAAAATACGCTTTGGAAGACATTGCATATTGTGTTCCATTCTTAGAGTCCTAGGGTCATGTTCGTGCCTAAAGGGTCCTGAAAATTAGGACCTTTTGGCTTAATTACTACAGCGGTTAAACTTAATTATTTGATGATAGGTTTCTGTTTGCTTTTCATGGAACACTTACAAATCTCTCACAGAATTTAGCATGGTTTTCTCCAGGGGACTCATCTTCACACCATGGAGTGCTACCCCATGACATCACAAAATGCCACCCTCTTTCAAAGCCCCTATGAAGCTAACCTGGGATGAAGTGCCAGAGGTTATCCCTCGTCCAGGACAGATTTTGCATTCTGCTCTCCCCCACCCACCCCATCCCTCTTATCCTACTGGGGCAGACACTGGAGGAGGCTGCCTCAGCCCCAAGGTGGGGCAGGGAGAAAGAGAACCTTGTGTGTGCTCCCGCCCCACACAGACCCCAAGCAGAAATAAAATTCCTGCCCTCTGCAAGACAGGTTTCTCGGGTCCTGGCAAGATACACATTGCAAAGTTTGTAGGTCTATGGGCTTCCCCGAACTCTATGTCACCTTCATGTGGTTTTATGCATCCCACCAAGGTCCGGACCTCTCTTCTCATCCCGATCCTGTTTCTGGGAGGGATGGAAAAACCCAAGAGAAGGGATATTTGTATTGTGGGTATTGCATTTTAGGGAGTGCTGTGGCTATGTGGGGCTCCTGGTGCCCCAACAGGCCTTTGATCCTCTGACTCTCCCCTCTTGATCTTCCCCACCCTATTCTTCCCCAAGTGCAGTTGAGGGACTACGAGTGCCTCCACCAAACACAGGAATTCAATCTCAGGGAGGAGAGGTAAGAAGTGAAGAGAAGCCGAGATTCAACAATAGGTGCCGATTGCTCCTGGGACCGGCCCCACAACACCATTTACACAGAAAGGACAGAGTTTGGATCCTGAAGGCCAGTGGAGCACCATTCTCTGCCTGAGTCCTGTTGTGATCCCTAGCCAAGTCCTCTTTCCAAAACCTCCACCTTTAAAACAAGCTGAGAAGGTCCTTCTCTAAGTTTAATAGTTAACTTTCCATAGCTTAGCTTCTCTGAGATCTCCCGAGTGCCCAGTGAAAATTCTGCCATAGGACAACAAGTGGGGTGGAGAGATGAGTCAGAAGCCATGCACGGAGCTCAGAACATTTCGAAACCTCTTGTGATTCACTGAGTAGCCTCTAGACTGTAGAAGGCTCAGAAGCAGAAAAAGGGTGACTTTATAATTTCTTAAGGTCTTCTCATGGGGTCAGTTTCAGAGTGGGCATTCACTAAAAGATGGCAAATTTATTTATCAATTGTTTCTGGGTGTCTGATCTCTTTATTACTCCAGGGCTGTGAGAGCCCTTGGTGGGAAGTCCCCTTACCCACCAAGAATTGGTGGTTTTCTGAGATTCCCTAGGAATGGCTGTCTTAGGGCTGTCTTAGGGTTTTACTGCTGTGAACAGACACCATGACCAAGGCAACTCTTATAAGAACAACATTTAATTGGGGCAGTCTTACAGGTTCAGAGGTTCAGTCCATTATCATCAAGGTGGGAACATGGCAGCATCCAGGCAGGCATGGTGCAGGAGGAGCTGAGAGTTCTACATCTTCATCTGAAGGCTGCTAGCTGAATACTCACGTCTAGGCAGCTAGGACTAGGGTATTAAAGTCCACACCCACAGTGACACACCTAGCCAACAAGGCCACACTTCTTAATAGTGCCATTCCCTGATCCATGTATATGCAAGCCATCACAATGGCAAAATTGGCATTCTTTTAGGGAGCCTTGACTTCTAGCAAGTTACCTAGATTTTTACCCTGCTCTCCCTGCTTACACCACTATGGGATCATGGTTCCCTTTGCAGTTAAGGAACCAGCCCTGAAGTAGAGTGGAGTGGCTAATGTGCTGGTGGTCTAAGAATATAGGCATTGATCCTTAAAGAGGTCTTCTATGGAAGTGAGCCAGCCCCTTTGGGCTGCAAGCTTTAGCATGGCACAGTTGTCACTTTACTGTCTGCTTCTAAATCTGGATGTTAGCCAATTTTCAACTTTCTAATTAAAGAGGCAAGGGAAAAGAGAGCTGGACTGACTGTCTTCCATAAACTTTTATTTAAAATGTGTAGCCAGGAGTGGTGGTGCATACAGATAATCCCAGAATGTGGAATATGGAGTCAGGAAGATTGAGTGTTAGGGTCATCCTCAGCTACATAATGAGTTTGAGGCTAGCCCAGGCTACATGAAACTCTGTCTCAAAAAACAAAAGCAATCAACCAAACAAAACCCCAAAATACTAGTTCATATACATTTACCCCCAAATGAGATCGAGTAGTGAAGTTTCTTTGTGTTTTATTTTGGGCCAAATTTCTAGCAAGCCAGAATGTTATTCCTTTTGGTTACCTCCTTTGTGATCAGTTGAAGACCATGTGTCTTCTAAGCAAATTTCCAGGTCTCTGTTCTACATATGTGGATCTGACAAGAAAGACCACGAGTCTTTGACTGGTCACAGGATGAAAAACCAAACTGTTCAGGGCACTTAAGTCCTTTGTTGTTATCATTAACAAAATCTTCCCAAATAGTGGCCATGGAAAAGAATCCACTCCAGGGACTGAGACGGTGGCGGTGGAAATGTCAGGACTTGGTATGTACTACCTTGGGCTCTGTGTGCTGTGCCATTAGCTAGTGCCAACCACAATCTTCTCTTACAGAGAACTCATGGTGGACCGTGGCTTGTTAAGCATCTCATGAAAATGAAAACCAAAAACAAATGTAGAGCTAAAATGGGAAGACTATGAGTTGGCAGGGCTTCCTACTAGACCCTACCTTTCCTCTCTTTACCTCCTCTCCTGGTCCTTTGGGATCACTTTGCCAGGAAGAGTAAATAAAGGCTTAAAGCGTAAGGGAGGAGAAGAAAGAAGAGCTTCTAAGGGCAGTAGGCAGGAGGCTCTCGGGGCAAGGATGGGAGAGGTAGTAGGAACCCCCATCTTCCTGGCCCCAGTCCCTCTGACTACCTCTGCTCTGGGTTACCAAGTTCTCTTACCTATGACCCACCACCTCCACATCCCTTCTGGGTTCCAGTCCCATGCCCCACCCCACCCCCAGCCATGTGAACTATAAAAATTGTCAAGATGTAAATATCCGGTTCTTCTGTATAATAAAGCACCTATGAAGTGCCACATGTGTCCTTCTGCTCCTTTAGCTGCCCCTGAGGGAACCATGGGTTTGATGGGCATGGGATGGCTTGGAGGGAGGGAGGGAGGGAGGGAGGGAGGGAGGGAGGGAGGGAGGGAGGGATGGTCAGAGGGCCAAGTTCATTACTCTCCCCTTCTGAGTTCTGGGGCATTCATTCAGACCATAGCCAAGGAGGCTCTGGGTTGATAACTTGGAGGAATCAAAGCCAGTTTGGGTCATCCATGCTGAAGTGTCCTTTGTGTGCACAGGGTCAGACAGAACAGTCTAAAGAGAGCTATGAACAGCTTAGGTTTTCTGTGTCTCAGACCTTGAACCCTTGCCAGACCCAAGCCTCCTGCTGAGGTTTCCACCAAAGAATCAGCTTGTTTTCATTGCACAGACTTGCCACCTCCTTCCTTCCTTCTTCTTTCCCTGCAGTGATGACATTCCCAAGGAAATGGGGAAGGCAAAGAGATAAAGGTTCACAAAACAACCCTGCAATCATGGGACATGACACAAACCCAAGTTATCCGGGAAGAGGAACCTCAATTAAGAAAATGCCTCCATCAGATTGCTTATAGACGAGTCTGTGGGGCATTTTTTTTTTTTTTTTTTTTGGACTAATGATTGATGTGGGATGACCCCACCTACTTGGGGGTGGTGCCACCCCTGGGCAGGTGGTTCTGAGTTTATCTTAAGAAAGCAGGCTGATCAATGAGAAGTAAGTTAGTAAGCAGTGTTTTCTATGGTCTCTGCTTCAGTTCCTGCCTCCAGGTTCCTGCTCTGACTTCTTTTTATGATGGATTGAAAGCTTCCCTCCCAAGCTGGTTTTGATCAGTGGTTTATCTCAGCAACAGAAAGCAAACTAAGACATAGACCTAGTGCCAGAAGCCCTTCTCCTTCTCTCAATTACCTCTTCCTCCATCACTATATTTAAATATTTTTCCAATGTATTTTTTTTTAGCTGATGCATACCTTTTGAGAGACATATAATGTCTTCACAAACACCCCGCTCTGCTCATTTTGAATGAAATCCTAGCTCAATTACAGGGGAGACCATTTTCTCAGCCTTGTTAGACTTGGTTAAGAGGAAAAACATGTGGTTTACTCCAGTAAATGTATTCAGAATCTGAGCATCTAAGCAAACCTAAGGCCAGAGAGTCCTGGCGTGGTGGGGTTTTTAATCTAAAACCAGAGGCTCTTCTGGTTGAGACAGTTGATTCTGGTATTAGTCACTCATGCCCACCTCGAGCATGCGGTGCTGTTTTCTTCAGACCTGTTTTTATGTCTATCGGCTTTGCAACCACAACCAACTGCTCCCTTTCTGCTCGCATTTGTATAAAAACTTGAATCTAATTTTTGAACAAGTATTATATTGACATGGCTCACACAGCAGAAGTTAAGTCTGTCTCCCCTGTCTGCTCTCCTCTCTGTTCATATTTGTTCCACTTCTAAGCCTTTCACTGGTTTCCAATGTTGACACCGTCTCATCCTTCAAGAATGGGCATGCATAATACACACACTTGCACACACACACACATACGCACACACATGAACACATATGAACATACACACATACATGAATTCACTCTTTGTTTCTTCCTTTCTTTTTTCTTTCTCTTTCTCCCTTTCTCCTCTCCTCTCCTCTCCTCTTCTCTCTCTCTCTCTCTCTCTCTCTCTCTCTCTCTCTCTCTCTCTCTCTCTCTCTCTCTCCCTGAGAGTCTCATTGCAGCACACACTGGCTTTGAACTTGCTGTATAGCAGAGGATAACCCTCCTGTCATTACCTCCCCAGTGCCAGGATTATAGGCACGGGTTTCCGTATTCAATTTATGCAGTGCTGGGGATCAAACACTTAGCATTACGCTCAGCTACTATTCTACCAACTGAGATCCATTCCTAGTTGTTGGGGTTCCCCCCTCCCTTTAGGAAAACTGGTAACTGAACCATGGACTTCTGCATGCTAGGCAAATGCCTACTATTTGGTCAGATTCCTAACTCAGAGTTTTTACAATCCATATTTTAAAAACCATATATGTACTTGTTTTTTTGGGGGGGGGTGGGGTTAAAGTAGGGACAAACTGAGTTAGAAGTGTGTGTGGTGTATGGATGTAGACCACAAGAAAGTTTCACTTTTTAAAAAGGTGAATATAGTTCAAATATCAATAAAGCCTTTTCGTTGTTGTTGTTGTTTGTTTGTTTGTTTGTTTGTTTTTGCAGTGTATATCCTTTCTATGCTGGTTAGGTTTTTTTTTTTTTAATTCAGTTTTGTTTTTGTCAACTTGACACAAGTTAGAATCATCTGGGAAGAGGGGACCTTAATTTGCCAATTGAGAAAATGTTTCCATAATATTGGCCTTTGTCAGCCAATAAAATGTCCCTGTAAGGGCATTTTCTTATTTAATGATTGATGAGGGAGGACTCATCCCACAATGGGGTTGTCACCCCTGGGCAGGTAGTAGAAAGCTAGTGGCGAGCTGGAGAGATGGCTCCTTGGTTAAGGATACTGACTGCTCTTCCATCAGACCTGGGTTCAATTCCCAAGCACTCATATGATAGCTTACAACCACCTGTAACTCCAGGCCCAGGGAATCTGAAATTCTCTTCTGGCCTCTGTGGGCACCAGGGATATGGGATATACATGATACAAAATATCAATAATGAGAGAGAGAGAGAGAGAGAGAGAGAGAGAGAGAGAGAGAGAGAGAGAGAGAGAGAGAGACGCTATGGAGAGCAAATCAGCAAAATGTTTTCCATGGTCTCTGCTTCAGCCCCTGCCCTGGTTGAGTTCCTGCCTTGACCTCCCTCAATGATAGAATGTAACTTGGACATGTAAGCCAAATGAACTTTGTTGCTTTTAGTCTGTGTTTGATCACAGCAACAGAAAGCAGACTGTGACAGAAATGTTACCAGGACCATGGGCCATCACTGTGATATTGTATTGTTTCTCATACTGTTTTGGGAGGGTTGTGGAAATAGTTACAACTTTGGGCTGGAAAAGCCATTGAGTACTCAGAGCGTAGTGAGCTGTTGTGGGAGCTTAGGAGACAAGGATGCTGAGAGCCATGTTGGTGATGGAGGCCAGGACTGTGAAATTTTAGAGGGATGAACAGACTCTCAGGGCTGTTTGTGTATGCAAGTGGAACCTTTGTGTTGCTGGGACAGTCAAGGCCAGCTAGCTGGGGCTGAAAAACTAGCTGTGATTAAGAAGAGAGTAGCATCACTGAGGTGAAATTTTCTGGGACTATGTCTTCAAAGTCAGCACACAGAAGCTGTGGTGCAGAGGGGTCCAAGCCTGCATCTCATGCTGGCAGCTAAGAGTATCCTAGGTGGTCCTGGTTTTGAAAGCACGAAAGGGTCATAGGGAGCAGCTGGGGCTTGGCACTGTGAGAGGCTACTGGTAAAGGTATAGCCTCAGTTGGAGTAGAAACCCCAGGATGGAAAGGACATGGGGAAAAGCTGAAGCCTGGCACCGTGAGGTGGGGTCAGAGTCTCTGAAGAGAGCCTGTTGGCCTCATTCACTGTATCCTCAGTTCTTTCTTATAGGACCAAACAGAGAAAAATGCTTGGTAACTTTTTGTTGAGGAGAAGACAAAGTGAGTTAAAAGTGTGTGGTGTATGGATGTAAAGCAGCACTTGGGACACACAAGGCAGGAGGATCAGGAGTCTGCCTGGGCTACATGAGACCATGTCTTAGAAAAAAAATTTAGAGTCAAGTTAACATAACTAAATACATCCTTAACCATTGTTCCTCAGTTTGGCCAGAAGATACAAAGAATACAGAACAAGAGAGTTTATGTTTGAACTAATTCATTTGTAATTTTAAAAAAATGTATATGAGTATGCTATCAGTGACACATCAGAAGAGGGCATCCAATCCCATTACAGATGGTTGTGAGCCACCATATGGTTGCTGGAAATTGAATTCAAGACCTCTGGAAGAGCAGCCAGTGATTTTTTTTTTTTTTTTTTGCTTTTCGAGACAGGGTTTCTCTGTGTAGACCAGGCTGGCCTCGAACTCAGAAATCTGCCTGCCTCTGCCTCCCAAGTGCTGGGATTAAAGGCGTGCGCCACCACCGCCCGGCACAGCCAGTGCTCTTAACCACTGAACCATTTCTCCAGTCCCCATTTATAATCTTATATCTTCCTTTTCCCCGTTTCTTTTTGTTTGGTGTGTGTGTGTGTGTGTGTGTGTGTGTGTGTATACAGGCATTACCCTAGAGTTTATATGGAGGTCAAAGGACAAGTCGAGGGCGTCAGTTCTCTCCTTCCATCATATGGGTCCTGGGTACGGAGCTCAGTTGTCAGGCTGGGTGACACATGCCTTTACCCGCTGAGCCATGCCACTGCTCCTATATTCTTATACTCTTGTCTGAGTTAGCACCATCTCTAAGAAATGTCACTCTGTCCATTTTCCAGGTCTGTGTTGTGATCTTTGAGTTTATAAACTGGTGCAAGGGGCTGAAAGGCTAAAAGCTCTTGATGTTCTTACCAAGGACCCGCTTCAGTTCCCAGCACTACCATGGCACTTTACAAACCACCCAGGATTTCAGTTCCCAGGGATTCAGTGTCTCCTTCTGGCCGATGTGGTCAGAAGGTACATAGTCAGACACATAAATCTTAGAAGAAACCACTGTGTACAGATTATTTAAAAGGCAGGGTTAAAGGTTTGAGTCTCTGATTCTTCCCTGCCTATGATTGAAACGGTGCCGTTCTAGTTACCAATTCCTTTAGAGTAGATGTTTCCTGCCCAGTAACTACTTCTTTTCTCCTGGCAACAATTTCCTTCAGGAAGTGGCCCCCTGCTCTTTCAGCATGTGGTTCAATTCACTCCAGTTTTCACGGGTGGGAATGTGATCTGGGTCTTATCAGTGTTATCTTTAGCCTCACTGATTGGCCAAAAGAAGGGCTCACAACCAAGTTTTGTAGTAAGATCTGATCCAAGAACTTTGGTGGAGTGATAAGAGGTACTGTCCCAGGAGCTGCCGGGCTGGGAGGCTGCCGGGCTGGGAGGCTGCCGAGCTGGGAGGCTGCACGGGCGCTGCAGTGTCTTGGTCCTGACAGTGTCCTGGGAGCATCTCCACCAGCCATGCCTAAAAACACTTCTGGACTTCACAGGCAGTGAGCCAATGATTTTTGTTTGCATGTGTGGGGATTTTTGGTACTTGCATGAAAAGATGCTGAGAAGTTTCCTTAACAAATCCCACCTGTCAGCTCCTACCCAAGCCCAGTAGAAGCGAACTCCTTTGTCTTAGCAACCTTAGGGTAGTAGAAGGCATCTATTGGAGTTTTGGTGGTCAAGGAGGGTTGGCGTGACAGTCAGGATAGGCTATTGTCTTAGTCAGGGTCACTACTGCTATTATAAAATTCCACAACTGAAACCAAGATGGAGAGAAAACTTTATTCGGCTTACACTTCCACATTGTAGCCCATTGTAAAGGAAGTAAAACAAGGTAAGAACCTGGAGGCAGAGATGCTTACTGGTTTGCTCCTCATGGCTTGCTCAGCCTGCTTTCTTATAAAACCCAGGACCAGGATCCTAGGGGTGGCTCCATCTTCATGGTGAGCTGAGCCACTCCCACATCAATTACTAATTAAGAAAATGCCCAACAGCCTTGCCTATAGCCTGATCTTATGGAAGCATGTTCTCAACTGAGGCTCCCTCATCTCTGATGACTAGTTTTTGTCAAGTTGACATAAAACAAACCAGGACAGCTGTCATGGACACGAGGCTAGGTGGGAACCCCTAAGGAGTAACTTAATGCTAGAGGATGCTGAAGGACAAGGGAAGGGAGAATGAAAAGAGCAGCTGAGAAGGTGGTCACAGCCACTGGACATTCCCGTTTGGAGTTTGCAGTTAGTGCCAGAACTGTACAACGGCTTGCTGAATGTTAGCATCAGGAGGAAGTGCAGGGAGCAGCCACTGTCCTTAGGTTTTACTTAACCTCGCTCAGTTGTGTTATCAGTAAAATGAGAATGATAGTACCAAAATGCTGCAGGTTATTGGAAATAACAATTTTTGTGTGTGTGTGTGTGTGTGTGTGTGTGTGTGTGTGTGTGAAGAGTTAGTACCTGGACTCTCTGTTTAGTAGAAACCTGGAGATGGAGAGAATGCAACCCCTAGGTGCTTTTGGTGGGAGGTCGGAGAGAAGTTGCTGAAAGAGGAGATCCTTGTCCAAGTCAAATAATCTCAGAATCCTGGGTAAAGAAGGCAGGCAATGATAGAGAAGGGACAGGCTAGTGGGATATAGTGTCAGGAGAATAAGGACATACAAGGTAAAGCCCTAGAGTTGGCTGGGAAGGATGAAAGACACTAGACAGACTGTCATCTCTGATATAAACTTTGTTAGAGGGATGGCCACTCTCTGGGGGAATGGCAGGAGGCCGGTGACACTTGCTAAGCAGCAAAGTGGAATGTGTTGTTTCTACACATAGCATGTCTGTGTCGTCCACTGCTCTGCCTCTCCTGGGTTTCGATGGCAGCCCTGCTCAGGCCTAGATTGCAAGCTGCCTGGCAGCCAGTTAGCCTGGGGAGCAGGTTCTAAAACCACACCCCCACACCCCCAGTCTATCCTTCCTTTCTTTAGGCTACCCCAACCTAAACAAGACAACCTGGGCAGGGGGGCCACATGCTGATGGAAAAATACACACTTGGCTGGAAAAGGAACTTTATTTGTATGTGTTGAATTCCCGAAGCAGCCGAAGGATAAATAGCTCGTCCTAGCTTCAGCTGCCTGCCCACAAGGTGGGTGGTAAAATCTGTTCTTATTTAGATAGCTTGTGGGGAGAGGTGAAGTGGGGGACTGGATGGGGGGCAGGAGGGGAGGGGAACTTGGAATCTGCAGTGTTTATATGATCAGTCATGGATGTCATCTCTCCTCTTTAATTAGTGGTTTGAAGTTGAAAGCACAGCTCAGTTTGGTTGTCCCAGGAACAAAGCAGACTGGCAAGTAGGCCTAGGACATGGCAGCTCCCCAGGGCTCACCTATGCTTGGATCACTGTCTCCATGCCCCTGCAAGTACTGTACAAATGTCAACTGTGCTGGGCCCCATGCAGGTTGCTTTACAAGCATTTCATCCCACGATCGCAACAGTCTCTAACTACCACAATATGGCTATTTTACACAGGTGAAAACCAAGAAGGTATAGTTAATACTTAAACTCTTGGCCTGGGGATTCTTCTCTGCCTTAGACTATTTATATTTTCAGATAGAAGATACACACAGCCTTTATATTTTAATATGCCTTAGGCAGCACAATAGCTGGGCAGCTGCCTACCCGCCGTGCTGTTAGAGTCTACTTTCCTACCAATAACCCTGAGTTATTACTTACTATTTATTTTGTTATTATGGGTTGCTCTTAACTCCAATTGGCCAGCCCATGTGGCCACATTTTTATGGCTCAGCTATCCCATGGTGGCTCTCCTTTCTCCTCCTGCATGTTCTTCTTCATGCTCCCCAAGCCTGGGAAACCCAAACCTCATCTATGTCTCTTCTGCCCAGCTATTGGCTGCTGGCATCTTTATTTACCAATCACGATTAACTGGGGGCCGGGTCACAGGGGCTACTTGCAGACTCTAGGTCTTAGAGGCCTGAACTTTGCATGACAGTAACAATAAAAGACAAAACCTCAACAGGAAGGTACTAAATCGGTAAGCAGTATACCCATCAGAGCTGGAACTGGCTTTTCTTTTCTTTTCTAAATTAAATTAAATTTAAACAAAAAGGAGTGGGTGCCAAGGTCTTATAGCCCAAGCTGGCCTCAAATTTGGTATGTAGCTGAGGATGGCTTTGAATTCATCTCCATCTTGAATTCACCCATGTTTTCAGCCATTTCCCATCCAACCCTGATGAGCAGAGGAATGTGGACTTTTCTCAGCCTTGGAAATGTTGCTTCTTTTCCCTAACCCGTGCTCTATAATCACTAGAGATGGATGGATGGATGGATGGATGGATGGCTTCCACTTTCAGCTGTGTTGTTTTGTGAAAAGTCCCCTGTAGCCACTCTATCCCCAGCACACGAAGCCAGACAACAGATACAAACATTCTCTTTGTTAGGCTATGAAGAAAACTAATTGAGCATGAGTTATGAGCCGGAGAGTACCTGAGGCTCTAGAGCTGCTTTATTGGCTGCACTGAGTTGAAACTATCATGGCAGGTGTGAGGTGTCTACAGGGGAAGGAGGTGCAATGTGGATAAAGCATGAAGGGCTTATGGGGCCAGGGAAGTAGACTAACTTTGTTGCTGTTATTGCTATCTTCACTGCAAGTGGAAGCCACTTGGAGGGCTTCAGGAGGGAAGCCTAATCAGACATACACTGTCAGGAGATCATCCTTGCAGCTGGGAGCACCACAGAATGAGTGGTAAGAACCGAGAGGGATATGGGCTCCAGTACAGGTGAGAGGTGATGGCAGCTTAAACTAGGATGTTGGCAGCGGCACTGAGAGGGAACTGGTGGAGTCGACTAGTCTAGGTGATAAATCAGTGTAGCAAATTTTGTTCTATGATACACAATTTTCCTTTCATTTTGTCTCTAGTTTAGCCTGAACCAATTAGCCCAGAGCATTTCCCTGGCACAGTGATTGCTCTTAAGGTAGACCAATGAGATTTTTGTTCAACGGAAATCAGAGCTCCGGGGACTGCTGGACGTGAATAAGAAAGCATGACTGCCATTCACCTTCAAGAACTTTAAGGATAAACAACCACGGGGAGAACTGGTATTATGTAAAGCAGATGGGGTGGCCAAGATCTCTGAGCCTCTGAAGCCACCACTTACCCTGCTCCTTTCCATTTAGAAGGACAATGGATTCTATTTTTGGCAGGAGGGCTTGACTAAAACACCCTAACTGACATATTAATGGTTTAGGAACTCCAAGTCTGCCTAATGAGTGTAAGATACAAATCTGGGATAAAATGAATTTCTAGACTTTAGAAAATAGTAGCTGACTCTAAGAAGCGGGTTCAAGAATTCTGTAAGCGAGCCTGGAAAGATGGTTCAGCGTTGAGCACTTACTGCTCCTGCAGAAGACCTGGTTTTGCTTCCCATTACCCACAGGTCAATTTACAGCTGTCTGTAACTCCAGTTCCAGCAGATCTGTTGACCCTTGGGTTCCTGCATGCATGAGGTGCACATACATACACCCACACAAACACATATGCACATAACATTAAATATTTTTTAAAGAAGGAAATCTGTAAGGGTAGGCGATCTAATAGCTCAGCAATACAACATCTGCCTACCATATGCAAGGCCGTGAGTTCAATCCCAATCTATAGAAATCAGAAATTTGCATTTTCAGCAAATGTTACCTGTCATTAATGAGCAAATACATTCACATTGACTTTCTCTGTATAAGTCAGGATACATACAGCAGCTTGTGACTGAGTGACAGCAGATGCAGAACACACACTTATCAGAGATGCATTTTACCTATTGTAGCATTACCTTATGTATAAAATCACCACTGCTATATTGGGATACAGAGAGACATTATAGTCTCTGTCTAGGCAGGTCCAGCCTTTATGTCCCCTTTATATTCACACAGTACAGGTGCCCTTTTCCTATATCAGCTGATTTACACTCCAGTCTGTTACCTCTGCCATTAACAAGATAACAGGACTGGGAGGATAAAGTGCTGACCAGGTAACACCCCAAATCCACCATAAGACAAGTATATTATGAAATCACAGGGGATTCAAGTCTGGTGACTAATTGTGCAGAATAATATTTGTCACGGACCAGGCATGGTGGTATACGCCTGTAATCCAACTACTCAGGAGGCAGAGACACTCCTCTGTGCATTTGAGGTTAGCAAGTCTCCATCTCAACATACAACAGAAGAGACTGTGTAAATTAAAGTTACACTGTAGTAACTCCCAACTACATAAATCCTAGAGCAAAAGCTGAGAACAACTGAGCACTGGCAAAGGGCACATTGCTTCAGTCCACAGTTTAAGGCTTCTGAAAAACCACACTCACTAAAGCCTAGGGCAATGATTCTTAACAACTATTTTTCATGAATTCAAACAGTTTGTGTCTCTAGTGATGGTAAGCTGACAAAATATTTTAACATTCTGATCATACAGCACTATAACCAGTTCACTCCCAGACACACATTTCGTATAAACACACACTTAACATTAAGTATTATTTATTTTTCAAGTTTAAAAGTTTTCTAAATACATATGTACAAGATAAATAAAACAAACTATCCTTAAAGATCGCTGCATGGCAGAATTCGTAAACATACAAGGTCTTTTGTAAGGATACAAACATTTGTCATCAAGCACAAAGAAAAACATTTAAAAGAAGCAAGCAAAAGAGACCACCTTGATACAGAATGCTAGTAACTAAGAGGGACCAGGACAGACTCTCTGACCGTCAGGGGAAAACTTCTTTTCCATTCCTCCTAGTGGCCTGGCCTTCCTTTTCTGTGTGGAGTGGCTTTCCTCAGAGTCACCCACCTCTGATGAGGTGCCTAGTTCCTCTTCATCAGCCTGCAACGGAGAGAGGGAGCAAACATAACATTCACAGTGTTAATGGAAAAAATAGCTCTGTGATGCCATGTCTAGGTATTCTTTGTTTTAAGATTTTAGTGGGCATGTATTTCCTTTAAAAGCATCTTTGTCAAATTTTTTTTTACATACTTTATTTTTTCATTTCAAACTTTATCACCTCAAAAAAACTAGGCATAATGATGTGTGTGTCTACATCAAGAGGTGCCAGGTGGTGGTGACACATCATTTAATCCTAGCACTCGGGAGCCAGAAGCAGGCGGATCTGAGTTCAAGGCCATCCTGGTCTACAGAGTGAGTTCCATGGCAGCCACAGCTACACAGACAAACCCTGTCTCAAAAAAAAAAAAAAAAAAAAAAAAAAAAAAACAAAAAAAAAAAACAAAAAACAAAACAAAAACAAAAAACAAAAACAAAAACAAAACACCAACAACAATAATCAAGAAGCTATGGTAAGAGGACTACTGAGTTTTAGGCCAGCCTGGCCTACATAGTAAGTTCAAGCAAGCTAGGGCTACAAAAGAAACAAACAAACAAACAAACACCTGTGTCTCAAAAATAAAGCAAAACACTCTCTCAATGTAAACCCTCTTTTCCATGAATGTGGTCCCATAAGAAATAAAACTTTCTATCTTCTCACTATTTTTTAACTAGTCTCTGGCTCAATATTAAAAAGGACAAATGGGAAACACTTGAATGAGTCACCTTTCTTCTACCCCTGCTATTCACAAGAACACTGCAAAGCAGATGCTGCTGCCCTCTAGTGTTGCCAGTGGGTGGCAACTGTTGGATGAGCAGCTAAGCAGCTGCTGAATAATCTTTAGATGGTTACAATAGGAGAAAGAATCCAATCAGCCATTCTAGAGCACAGTATGGATTTAGAAAACTTAATAAATACTATTTAGACATGTACTCTATTTTTATCTAAGTGCTTAATCTGGGATACAAATCTGTATTTTTTTTTTAAAAGATGATGTTTGTTTTTAATTATGTGTCTTGTGTGTTTGTGTACACAGGAATGCAGGTACCTCTGTAGTCCAGAAGTGGGTGTCAGGTCCCTAAGAGCTGGAGTTAGAGGCAGTTGCGAGCCTCCTGACAGGAATGCTGGGTGCTGAATTAAAGTCAGGAAAAGAGGAACATGGCCTCCTAACCATTAAGCTGTCTCTCCAGCCCCGGGACATACATTATAATATGTATATATGTATGTATGTATTATATTTTAATTCTTTGAGAATTTCATACAATGTATTTTGATGACATTCACTCCCAACCCTACCTCCTCCCAGCCCCAGCCCTATCTTTCTCCAATATTAAGCCCTCTTTTTATTTTTAATTAAAAATTTTTTTGACTGACCTGGAACTATTATGTAGATCAGGCTGGCCCCCAACTCAAGAGATCTACCTGCCTCTGCCTCCTGAGTGAGGTGATTAAAGACGTGTATCACCATACTGGGCCTTAATTTTCTTTTTTAAATATAACCCACCAAGTCCAATTTGTACTGCCCGTATAATATCCATGGGTGTGGAGCCAACAGAGCATGGGTAACCTAAGGGAGGCCTTCAAGAAGAATGACTTCCATCCCCCAGAGCTATCAACTGTCATCAGTTTTATTAGTGCCTCAGTAAAGGTTGGGAGCTCATTAGCCCCTTCCATCCCCATAGATATAATACTCAAATAATAATAGCAAATATCATACCTTTTGTTTCTGTCTTGCATGAGTCTCTGTCCACTGCCTGGCTTTCTTGAGAAAAGCTATCTTGTTATATTTAAATTCTGAAGACTAAAATGAAATCAGAGTTAAAACAGAGAAACTGATTTGCTATCGTGAGCAACAGCTGAAATATTAAAGGTACAGATAAAGTAGGCTATTGCCACTGAAACACTGGGGATACATACGATGTCCGCCATTAGTGGGTCATCAGGATTGGGCTCTGCCATGAGCAGCTGAATAGAGGTCAATACAGTGGCAATGTTGAGGGATGGTCTCCATGCACCCTATATACAAATCAACAATTGTATGACATTTTCTGTGACATTGTCGAGCCAGGCACAGTGACCCATCCCTGTAATCTCAGGACTTATAAGGTAGAGGCAGGAAGACCAGGAGTTTAAGGCCGTCCTTGGCTATGTGACACTGTCTCAAAAAATCAAAAAGAATGAGGATGAGCTTTAACTCCCAATCCTCCTGCTTCCCCCTTTCTTTTTTAAAAAATGTTTCACTTAGTTTCTTTCCTTCCTTCCTTCCTTCCTTCCTTCCTTCCTTCCTTCCTTCCTTCCTTCCTTCCTTCCCTTTCTTTTCTGAGGCAGGGTTCCTCTGTGTAGCTCTGGCTGTCCTGGAACTCAAAGAGTTCTGTAGGAGGAGCTAAGGTAGGAGGAGTAAGGGAGGAAGAGGAAAAGGAAGAGGAGCTAAAGGAGAGAGAGGAACGAGAGAGGCAAACATGGAGGCAGATGTTCACATGTCTCCGCCAGTCAAAGGTAGTTGGTATATCTAGGTTGGGTATTGGGTTACACTTCTGATTGTAAAGGGCATCTTGTTATTGATCATTACCAAATATATAAGCCTTTGGATAATCTAAGCATTACAGTCTCATCTGTACCGAGCCCATGTGGTTGGCGGGATGGTCGGGGCAATGCCCAACCTTGAAGAGACAGCGTGGAAGATTGGCAGAGCCATCTCCCATGCTGGTGTCTTGTGGGTGGCAGGGCTGGTGTCTCTGGCTGGCCATTTCTAGCTGCAGCACCCATGTGGCCTCTGGCCACATGGTTGAGCTAGGCAGAGCCACAGCAGCCTAGACAGTTGGATTAACCGGCAGATGCTTTTTAAAATAATTACTACAACAAAATATCACCCTTCCTGTTAAAAAAAAAAAAACAAAAACCTTTCTCAAAATACAATTATTTCATAACTATACCAATTTGTATCAGTCAGGTACAAGATAGATATAACATCATTTTTTTTTTTTTTTTTTTTTTTTTGACTAAATAGAACCTCTGTCATCTCTCCTAACTAAAAGACTTAGTTCTGAACCTGGCTTATGTCTGGCTGTGAGACTATAAGTCTTCAACTCCATCAGAAATCCAGAATGACTGAATTAACTGAAGATATGGGAAGCACATATGGCTTCTAAACTTAGCCAATTTATAGAGACCGCTGAACACCTGGACGTCCTTATACTTCAAAATGTTGGCCATGTTCTGAGGCCATGAGGCCACGTGCGTGCCACAGCTAGAAACGGCCAGCCAGAGACACCAGCCCTGCCACCCACGAGAGCTCTGCCAGTCTTCCACGCTGTCTCTGCAAGGCTGGGCAGTAGCTGGACCATCCTGCCAACCACACGGGCTTGGTACAGATGAGACTCTAATGCTTAGATTATCCAAAAGCTTATATATTTGGTAATGATCAATAACAAGATCATTACATGCCCTTTACAATCAGAAGCGTAACCCAATATCCAACCTAGATATGCGAACTACCTTTGACTGGCGGAGATAGTGAACATCTGCCTCCATGTTTGCCCCTCCCTCCCTCCCTCTCCCTCCCTCCCTCTCTCTCCCCACCCCCTCATCTCCCTGGCTCCTCTCCCTCTCTTTACTCCTCCCACCTTAGCTCCTCCTACAAGCTCCACTTCCCAGAGTGCTGGGATTAAAGTCATGAGCTGCCATGCCCAGTTGGCTTCCCCTTTCCAATGCCAAGAAAACAGATGTCCCAGTCATGTCTAACCTTTACTCACCTTTGGTGGCAATTTGAGAATATCTAGACAAATTCTTCCACTAGAATCAATGTTTGGATGATAGATTGGAGTCAGAAAGCGGATCTGTGGAGGTTCAAATGGGTATCTGTGAATGTGTAAGAGGAGGAAATTATTTTCGTTGCTGCTTCATGATTAAAGGCATGCATCACCATACTGAGCCTTACAATTTATGGTGCCCATATGCTCATGGGTGTGGAGCCATCCACCAGAGCACAGCCAACCTAGGGGAGGCCTTAAAGAAAACAGACTCTCCATCCCCCAGAGCTATCAACTGTCATCAATTTTATTAGCACCTCAGTTAGGGTGAGGTTTACACTTTACATCATTCCTTGGTCACTAGTAGCTATCTAAAATAATGATGGATTAGAAAAACGTTAGAAAGACAGCATTTGGAAGGCAGATATTCCCCAAATTTGCCAACAATCAAAATTACTAGCAATCAAAAAGTTGAAATAATGGTACTAAAAATACTCAGATCCCCCATCATTTTCTAATTTTTTTGTTTGTTTGTTTGTTTGTTTTGTTGTTGTTGTTTTGTTTTTCAAGACAGGGTTTCTCTGTATAGCCCTGGCTGTCCTGGAACTCTGTAGACCAGGCTAGCCTCGGACTCAGAAATCTGCCTGCCTCTGCCTCCCAAGTGCTGGGATTAAAGGCATGCACCACCACTGCCCGTCCCCCCCCCCCGCCCCCCATATCACTTTCTAAACACTACCAAGTATCTCTGAAGAGTAAGAACACTGTCCTACTGTGATACCATCATATCTGTGAAAAGTTTTTAAAAAGAACCCCCAGTTATCATTGACTATTAAAATTGTCTCCATATTAAAAAAAAAAGATTTATTTATTTACTTGTATGTGTGGTTAACTGCACATATGTGTGCTTGTATACCATTAACATGTCTGGTGCTCAAAGGCCAGAAGAAGGCGTACGAATCCCCAGAACTGGGGTTATAGGCAGTTGCAAGCTGCAATGTGGGTTCTGGGAACTGAACCCAGATCCTCTGTAAGAACAGCTATTAAGCCATCTTTCTAACCCATCTCCAAATATTTTTCAAACAGGCTCCAACTAGACTTACACATTGGTTTTAGTCATATCTCTTTAGTAACAAACAAACCTTGCAAAGTTCCAGTCTATTTTCAGAATTGATGTGTCATAATTAAGCTACTCATTCAGGCTTACCAAGTTTGTCTAGGCCCCACAGTGGTACAGAAATGCCCAGTTTTCATAGTTAAGACACTCATCTCATCCCCCATCACTCTATACTAACTACAGCTATACCTCACTTGACTGGAGACTTACGGGACACTTGACTGAAGGGGCCTTACATTGAGGTAGAGAGAACAACAGTGGATGCCAAGGGTGAGTGTCATGGAAGACTGGGAGGGTCTAGATTTATAATGGGTATGAAGTTACAGTTTGGGAAGATGAAAAAGTTCAGGAGGTAATAGTTGTACAACATGCTGGTTGGTGGTGGTACCACTTTTAATCCCAGCACTTGGGAGGCAGAGGCAGGTGGATCTCTAGGTTAGAGGCTAGCCTGATCTACAGGACAAGTTCTAGGACAGCTAGGGCTACACAGAGAAATCCTACCTCTAAAATCCAAAACAAAAACCAAATCAACCAAATGAACAAAACCCACAATGATGTGAAATTTATACCTAAAATGGCCACAAGGGTCAATTTTATATTTTATATTTAAGACAGACAGACAGACAGACAGACAGACAGACACACACACACACACACACACACACACACGCACACGCACAGACACACACACCACATTTTTGGGGAGGGGTGTGGCTCAGTTACAATGTGGTCCATTATTTTAGAGAAGGAAACTGAACTCCAAAGAGACGAAAACAACTTAACACATTCCTAGTCACGGTAAGACTAGGATTAAAACGTTGGTTCTTAACTGCTGCATTTAATGCTCTAAATAGTATACAGTCTGTCTTTCAATAGCTGTGCCTTACCTTATAAGCTGACTCTAATTCATACTCACCTCTCAGGAATGATGACTTCCAGTGTGAAAACACCCTTCTCATAAGGTGTATTGGCTCCACCTAGTATTTCTTGAGAAAAGGAAGGAAGGAAGGAAAAAAGGAAGGGAAAGTTAAAAGAGAACCAGATGATTTGAGTTACCATACAAAGGGTTGGAGATGTAGCTCAGCAGACCGCTTACCTAGCATATATAACCCCAAGTTCAGCAGGAAACAGTATATGAACCACACATGATGGCACAGGCTGAAATCCTCGTACTCCAAAGGCGGAGACAGGAGAATTAGAAAGTCAAGGTCATCTCAGGTTATATCAAAAGTTTGAAGCCAACCTAGGCTACATGAGACCCTTTTTCAAAAGGCAAACAACAACCAAAACTGTATCTAACGAACCAAATGATGTCTATAGTTCTAGGCATAAGGGCTAGAGATGCTTAGCAGTTAAGAGTGCTCAATGTTCTTCCAAAGGACCAGAGTTCCAATCCTGGCACCCACATCAGGTAGCTTACAACTACTGCCCGTATCTCTAACTCAAGGGGATCTGATGCCCTCCTCTGGCTCTTTTAGGCACCTGTACATGTGTGCTTGTAATCATACACACACATGATTCAAATCTAAACAAACAAAAACAGAAATGAAAGGGAAAAAAAAAAGAAACTGGGTGAAGACAGTAATTCAGTTAAGGCTTTAACTGTGTCTCCATGCAGTGTTTCCTGTCTGCCCACCTGGCCTCAAACACTGCTGCACAGCTAATACCTAAAACTGTTTTTTGTTTTTTTAATTATAATTAATGTGTGTATGTGTGTGTGCATGCATGCTACGTTATGGCATGTATGTAGAGGTCAGAGGACAACTTATAGGAGCTGGTTTTCTCCTTCCACCATATGGATCCTAGAGATTAAACTTGAGTTGTTAGTCTTGGTGGCAAGTGTCCCTACTCACAGAGACATCTTACTATCTCTACTCCCCCATCCCCCAACAAAATCTTTATTGAGACAAAATCTTACTGTGTAGCCTAGCTGGCTTCAAACTTGAAGCAATCCTCTTTCTCTTGCCTCAGCCTCCAGAATCCTGGGATTGTAGACATGTGCCACCAACAGCCAGCTGACAACCTTAATTACAAATCAGTAATTCACCTTACTATTTGCTACTTTAATATCTATCAACTTGTGAAATTTAGGACAATCTTCAGTAGGGATACAACCATCATGCAGGCATGTTGGGATGGATACCTACGAGCTCGCAAATCATCCACTTGGTCCTTTTCCTGCCAGCACGTGATGCCTGGGGGAGGTTCGATGGCTAGCATGTGCAGTTCTTTCTTCAGGCGTGAGGCTCTCTGCATGATTTCAAGTGAAAGGAACCATAAACAGTCACTGCTCCACACTGAGGGCTGGCGGCGGGGGGTGTACTGGAAAAGAAAAGAAGCAGCCATGAAACAGCCATGCTGCTGAGCGTGTTCAGCACAGCTTCAGTTTAATGAAGAACAGATTCTTATTACTCTCTGTGACAAAGGGAGCCTGACTTTTCCACTTCTGCATGAGCTTTTGGTCTACTCATACAAATAATAATTGTAAGAGTTTAAAATGAATGTCTGCTTCCATTAATAAATTATCAAGTTATAAGAATAGAGCCTGGGTCCAATTCTGCTCACAAATATATCCTAAGTATGCCTGGGCAGTGAGGGATTGGGCAGACTGTGTGCAGTCTGTGTGTAGTCTATGTGCTTTGTGAGAGGCAAGAAGAAAGCAGCCATCATTTGGAGACACTTGTAAGCTAGGGTTTAAGTGTCTGACATTCTCTCCATGTATTATGGACTCTACCTTCTCTTTATTCTTCAGGGAACTCACCCTGTCAATCAGCCCATCTCGCTCTAACCTTCTAATCTTTCTATGAAGTCTCTCTCACCTAAAGTAACACCCACAAACACATCCATTCAACCAGCAACCACCTAAAGAACACTATTATTGTGATGTACATTACAAATATAACATCACACATTATAGCTTATTTTGCTACAATTTAGATGAACACATCTTTTCTTTTTCCTTGCAGTGCTGGACCAAGAGCTTTGTTCATAAATTTTACCTCAGCTTTTGCACAGGCTGACCTTGAACTCACTCTAGTAAGCCCATAAACTTGTGATTTTCCTATCTCAGCCAACAAAGTAGTTGGGATTAGAAGTCTGGGTCACCAAGTCCAGCTAATGAATATATTATTAATGTTCATCCATTTAAAATCTTTCCTATACTCTCACATTTAAGGATATTTTCCTACGTATTCTTTACATTTAAAAAAATTTAACTTTTGGGCTGGAGAGATGGCCCAGTGGTTATAATCACTTGTTGCTCTGCCAGAGGACCTGGGTTTGATTCCCAGCACCCATGTGGCAGCTTACAACTACTTATATAACACCTCAGGTGCCAGACATGCATGTGATACACAGACATACGTGCAGGCCAAACACAGAAAATAAAAATAACTAAAAAGTATAATTTTGCTTTTTTTTTTACTAACATCTTTTAGCTATCAGTACTTTTTTTGTGCATAGTAAGAGGCAGAATGTCCAATTTTATTTTTCCCCCAAATGAATAACCAATTGTCCTAGCACTATTTTAAAAAAGAAAAAAAAAAAAAAAAAAGGAAACTTTACCCTTCTAATATTACCACAAATTAATTTTTCAAACATGTGTGGATCTGTTTTGAGTCTTCTAGATTTGTTCCATTCGTCATCTAGAATATCCTAAATCAAACCCCACTGTTCCAGTTACCTCAGCTTATTTGTTTCTCATTTTTAATGTAAATTGTTTTCAGTTCAGGGGCTGGAGATGTAACTTAATGGTAGGACGTTTGCCTAGTATGAGCAAGACCCTGCACTACGACGCATATGTGAGGGGGTAGGAGAGGGCTGCACAGCAAACCAGTCATTAGGGAAATAAGTATTGAACATATGCTGGACATGGGTGGGACACAACTATAATTCATTAATTGGGAGGCCAAGGCAGGAAGATCAGCACCACATTGCCATCCTTGACTAAACTGTTTGAGGCCAGTGGTGTATGGGGCCATGTCTCAAACAAACTCACTGGTATGTACTTAAGAGCACCAAGCAACTGAAGTAGGAGGGTTACTCTAGGTCTGAGGTCAGCCTGGGCCACAGGGTGGGGTCCTCTGTATTAGTTTTCTCCTTGCCACAGAAAAATCCAAGACACAGGTGACTCAAGAAAAGGAAGTGTGTATTTTGGCTCACAGCCTGAGGATGCAGTCCAGAGTAGTGGGAATGGCAGCACTGCAGGACTAAGAGGGAGTTGGTCACCCTGCACCTACTTCCAGTCAGGCAGCCACATTTGCATTTTCCTCAGTCTGGAACCCCATCTGTAGAACCATCTCACCCATATTTATGGTTACTCTTCCCACCTTAATTCATTCAATCTAGACATTTCCTTACAGACACGCCCAGAAGTCTGTCTCCTGGGTGATTCTACATCTTACGTAGGCGGACAATATTAACCATCTCACCCTGTAGTGGTTTGAATAGCTTTGGCCTCTACAGACTCTTGTGTTTGAATGCTTGGCCCTCAGGGAATGGCACTATTAGGAGGTGTGGCCTTGTTGGAGGAAGTGTGACACTGTGGGAATGGGTTTTGAGGTCTCTAATGCTTAAGCTCCATCCAGTGTGGAATTCCAGTCTCCTCCTGACTGCCTGCAGAAGACAGTCTTCCACTGCTGCCTTTGGATCAAGATGTAGCATTCTCAGCTAATCCAGAACTAAGTCTGCCTGCCCGATGATTCCATGCTTCCTGTCATGATAATGAACTGAACATCTGAAACTGTAAGCCAGCTCCAATGAAATGTTTTCCTTTTCTAAGACTTGGGCTTGATCATGGTGTCTTGTCACAGCAACAAAACCCTAAGTAAGACACACTCTATCTCAAAACAAAACAAAGTCCCTCTATTTCCTACTTATTTCTTACCAGTACACATTCTAGTATACTACTAGTATACATAAATGTATTAGTGTACATATCCAGTATATTACTAGTATACATAAATGTAATTAATTTTAACCTTGATTCTGAAGTTGAATCTACTTGGGGTTAGGAAGGATGGTAATAATACATAATAATACTACATAAGTTTACTTCTCCTGGCACATTTTCTTTTTTCTTTTTCTTTTTCTTTTTTTTTTTTGGTTTTTCTGAGACAGGGTTTCTCTGTGTAGTCCTGGCTGTCCTGGAACTCACTCTGTAGACCAGGCTGACCTTAAACTCAGAAATCCACCTGCCTCTGCCTCCCGAGTGCTGGGATTAAAGGTGTGCGCCACCACCGCCCGGCCCTGGCACATTTTCTATCTTCTGCTTTTGAGATAACTTCCAACATCCTGACTAGAACAGACACCTGGTATTCTTTTCTGACTTCCAACGTCAAAGGGAAAGCTCTCAACACTGTGTTGAACGGTACAATTGGTATCTTAGTTCGGGTTTTACTGCTGTGAAGAGACACCATGACCAAGGCAACTCTTATAAAGGCAAACATTTAATTGGGGCTGGCTTACAGTTCAGAGAGTCAGTCCATTATGCTCATAGCAGGAAGCAGAGCGACATCCAGGCAGACATAGTGCTGGAGGAGCTGAGAGTTCTACATCTTGATCCAAAGGCAGTCCAGAAGGAGACTACCTTTCACAGGCAGCCAGGAGGAGGCTCTCTCTTCCACAGTGGGCGGAGCTTGAGCACTAGGAGCCCTCAAACCCCGCCTACACAGTGACACTTCCTCCAAGAAGGCCACACCTAATACTGCCACTTCCCATGTGCCAAGCATATTCAAACCACAATGTATGTGATTTTTTTTCTAATTTTGTCCTTATCAGTTATGCTAGTCTTCTAAAGTGAGTTAGGAAGTGTTGTAACTTCTTAATATATTGATAGTAAAGGAAATGGTTGTTTGGCAAAACTCCATCTTGTACTGGTGTTAATGCTTTGAGAAAATCAAATTTTAATTTAAACCCATCTTAAAAATATGGAAGCTATTATTCAAGTTTTCAATCAATTTGATAACTTTTTTCTACAAAGCACACCTTTAAGTTCGGTATGTAGGAGGCAAAGGCAGATAGCTTCCTGAGTTCAAGGCAGCCTAGTTTATACAAGAAGTACCAGGCCATCTAAAGCTACACAGAAAGACCCTACAAAGTTATCATTTTAAAGTTACTTGTAGAAAACATATATAATTTTATCTAAGCATAGGTGGCATTTATCCGTAATCCTAGCACTTGGAAGGCTGAGATAGGAGCTCAGGCAACCTAGGCTACACGGCAAGACGCTCTGTACAATTTGTGGTTATGCTTTCATTTTCATTTTCTGAAACTGTTCATCTACATCTACACCATCTTTTTTTGCCTTTCCTTATTTTTCCCAGGTGTATCAATTTTATTAATCTATCTTTATTACTGATATCTTTATACTTCTTAGGTTTTTTTTTTTTCAGACTAGGGTTATGCTTCACTGCCTCCCTGACCCCCAATCTTCCCTTTTTGTGTATGTTTGGCAAACACTTTACTAACTGGACCATATGAGCTTTCAAATTTTCTTTTTAAATGTAAACACATAAGTCTGTATATTGCTTTCCAATATGCATTTCATTCTCCAACATTCTTCTGTCCTTGACATACTGAAGCTGGCCTGTAAGTCCCTATGTGGGTAGCCCATGCTGGTCCCATAGTCTTCTGCCTCAGCTCTCCGTATGCTAGAAATCCATCACACCCAGTTTTGTTATTGGTTTCTGACGTGTTATTTATATCCTTTAAAACTGTTGAGTCTTGCTTAGAATGTCCTATGAGTGCTTCAAAAGGGAGACAGTTCAGTTGTTAAAATGCCTGATATTTTGAGGATCTGAGTTTAATCCAGAAACCACATAAAAAGTGGTACGTGGTGGTGCATGAGTATAATCCTAGCACTTGGTTAGGAGAGAGAGAAGAGAAATAACTCTTGTTTAGTTGTCCTCAGACCTTCCCACATGTGTTGTCACACACACACACACACACACACACACACACACGAAATAAAAATGTATTGTTGACATATACAAAAACCTAATTATTTAATGCAAAACAAAAATATCTCCTCAGCTACCTTAAAAAAAAAAAGTTTAGAGAGTGGTAGAGACACAGCTCTGCAATAGTGCAGTAGTATCATTTGGGAGGCTGAGGCAGGAGGATTACTGAAAATTCTATACCAACCTGGTCTACAAGACAAGTTCCAGAACAGCCAGGGGTACATACAAGATTCTGTCTCAAACAAAACAAAACAAAACAAAAGTAGCTGCTGGAACAGGGTCAGTGATTAAGAGCACTTGTTTCTTTTTTGTTGTTTTTGTTTTTTTTTTTTTTGCAGAGGACCTGGGTTTATTCCAAACACTCACATGGTGCCTCATAATCGTCCATGACCTCAGTTCCAGGGGACCCAACAGGCATGCATGTAGTGCACATAAATGCATGTATGCAAAACATGTATACATACAACAGAAAAATAAAATTAATTGGTCCTTTGATTCCCCTTTCATACAAGAGAAAAATTTCAGAATAACTTATTTTAATAACATAATTTACAGTGTTTTGTATCTTAATTCTCCCTTCCCCCACCCCCCTCAAAGACAGGGTTTCTCTTTGTAGCCCTAGCTGAGGCTGACCCTCAAACTCAAAGACTGGCTTGCCTCTGCTGGGATTTAAGATGTGTGCGCAGCCTCTATCGTTTTAGGCCTAATGAAGCCTTATTATTGGTGGTGTGGTTGGGAGAAGCATTGCGGGGGGCGGGGGGGCAGTATTTGGCTTACACTTCTACAGTATGTCACAGTACACTGCTGAAGGAAGCCAGGACAGGAACTCAAACAGGACAGGAAACTGGAGGAAGGAGCTGATGCAGAGGCCATGGAGGAGTGCTGCCTACTGGCTGTCTCCCCACTACTTGTTCAGCCAAAGCACTGCTATTTCATACAGTAATCCGAAGGTCTATTTTCAGTAAAACAAAACAAAACTCCTGCAAATACAGGCCTGACAACTTGATTTAATCCCAGTAATCCATAGTAGGAGGGAACAGTCTCCTCAAGGTTGTCTTAGAGGAGACCAACTACAATATCAATTACAATAAAACTATCTACAATTAAAACTGTATCTTTATATAAAATAAGAACACAGTGAAAAGGCATGCTAATCATATTAGAATGAGAAAAAATAAGGCAGTTTCTCTCAAAGAAGCCACCAGACTACGATAAGAACTGGTATATACAAAGTCCTCTAGGGTGAGATGGTTTAGCTGTTAAGAGCACTGGCAGCTCTTCCAAAGGACCCAGATTCAATTCCCAACACCCACCTGATAGCTCATAATTGACACCTTCCTCTGCCTCCGTGGGCACTAGGCATATACCTGGTGCGTAAACATACATGCAGACAAACACTCATATACAAGAAATAAAAGTAAATAAAAATGTAAAAAGTCCTTTGGCATAAAAGCCATGTGTTATCGTATATTTTCTGAATATAAAGGTTCTTCACAGAGTCGGGGCTTGGTGGCATAGACACTTGGAGGCGCCTAGGCAAAAAGTCTGTTCCAAGTCACCTTGGGCTACAGCGACACCTGTCTCACAAACAGCAAAACGAAACCCTCGACCAAACAACCATAACAAAGTTACTTACGCTATGGCTCCAATAAATGTTTTCGTTTTAATTTTTTTAAACCGGCGTTTTTAGTCTCTTTTCCCGTAATCACTCCCCACAAACGTATGCTTACAACTGCACTGACTACTCATAAAACTCTCACCTACGTGTGAGGCCACATCAAAGGACAATTCCTTCCATCTCTGCAGCAGCGTACCCCACCTAGTCTGTCCACCCTCAGCGCTTCTTCATAAATCTGCAGCCTGTACTGCTGACCTCAGATTCCAGAGCGCTGGCGTTTTGTTTTGTGCCCCAGGCCTGAGGTAAAGAATGCACAGAACCTGGGTAGGTAGCCGGTGCTGGAGGTAGCACGGAGGCTCTGCCTTGGCGCGCCCAGGTCGCTTCTCTCCCCGCAGTGTTCCTCCCAGGGTCGCTTCCCCAGACTCACTGTGACCTCGGGTACGCTCGCTCAGGTGGCACCCGCAGCACTTCTCAGCAGCTCGGATCACCGCGGCGCGCGTCTGCTCCGCTCAAACTGAATCCCGGAGACCGTTGCAGTGATTCCACCCCCTTCCAAGAGAGGACTGTGATTGGTCCGCAGCAAACTCGGGGGAGGCGCGCGCCCGCCTATTGGCCAGCGCTCCGAGCGTGCGTTCACTCACGCACGGCTCAAATTGGCGCGCGGACTCGTACCCGGAAATCCCAATTCGTCTGTCGTCGTGTTTGCAAGTCGGCTGTGAACTGGGAAGGCTAGGAAGTCACCTACAGGAGAGAAAACAAAGGCAGCTGGACACACTTAATCTGGAGAAGTGACTGCCTGTATTTCTTTGTTTTGGTTCTTTGGAACGGGGTTTCGCGCTGCAACCCCTGCTTAGCTTGGGACTCCTGGCACTCCTGCACTCCTGGCACTCTCCCAATGGCTACCCGGTCGCCCAGGCTTTAAGTAATGTCAGAGGAAACTTTACTACTTCATTTAAGATCAGTAGACTAAAGTTAGCCGAACACGGTGGCTCAGGCATGTTGAAATAAAAAGTTTTGAGAATTTGAGACACCAGTCTTGGGTACATAGATTTCCTCCTGCTGAAAAAAAAAAATTTTTTTTTTTAATTTATAATTCTGGTGAACAAGGCATTCCATCAGGACTCTGAAGAATAAAGTGGATGGGGGTAAATTTCTTCGCCATTGGAAGTGTTCATGTGGAAGCTGAACAAGTTATAGGGGTTAGTGCAAGAGAACCTTTGCACTATGAGGAAGTTAAGGGCTTCTCCCTCCCCTCTCCCTTCACTGTACTGGAAATCAAGCCAAGCTCTTCTACATACTGTGCCAGCTTCCTCCACCTGCAAAGCCCTCTTTCCTTTCCTACCCCTCCCCATATCCTGTTTTCAGAGTATATAACCTGTGTGAACAATAAAACTTTTGCCAGCTTGATCAGACCTCTTGACTTGCTGTGCCTCCTTATTTTCTCACGCATCTCAGTCCTCTCCACAGGGCCTAAGGGTCCCACTTGATTGGCCAGCTGACCTGGACAATTTGGAACTACTGCTTATCTTACTACTGGCATTTCATGCTGTCTAATGCTATCTAATCTTCTGGGGGATCTTTTCTTGTTCTCCCTACTCCAACAGTGACTGTAAGTCAGTTCTGTCATCAGAACTGAAATGGGACCTTCCTTGGATGGTTCTTTGAAAAACGGAGTTAAAAGTGTCTCTTAGAAATAGCACAAACTGTATTGAGTCAGATTAGAGGAAAGGAGGGAAAAGACAGAAAGGCCCCATTCTAGCAGTACAGTTTTCATTGGTCCACCAGAGGGAGGTATGTTAACTGGTGGGAATAGAGGCCAAAAAAGATTGCTCTAAATGTTATTTTTAAACTTTTAATTAATTAATTTAGGATTTTTTTTTTGAGACAGGGTTACATGATGCACAGGCCTAATTGGCCTGGAGGTATTTGACCAGGTTGGCTTTTGCCTACCAAGTTGTGGGTTCAAAAATGTGTCCCTAATTTTTTAATTTTTATTTATTTATTTATTTATTTATTTGGCAAAAGCCTCATTCTGGACCCCAGGCTGGCCTCAAACTTGCCTAGGTATTATCACTATTTATTTTATTTTGTTCACTTGAGGCTAGGTCCCATATGGCTGAAGCTGGACTCAAGGCTAGCCTTGAACTCCCAATCCTCTTGCCTCTGTCTTCTAAGTGTTAGGATTATAAGCGTTTGCCACCACCATGGCAAGCTTGTCATTATCTTTTAGAAGTACAGTGTTCTAATGTTGCAGTTAAAGTGTGACTATGGAAAATTATTACTTGAGAAAATCTAGGTTGGCCCAGTTATTTAGTGAATGAGTGTAGTGTGTGGTTATGTGTGTGTTGTGTCTACATGAGGTACATTCAAGTGTGTAGGTAACTAGGTGCACCTAGATAGTCCATGATGTGAGTCCACGATGGTGGGGATCTTCCTCTATTTCTCTACACCCTATTGCCTGAGGAAAGAATCTCTCAGAACAGATCTAGAAGCACATTGTTTTAATTAGGCTGCTTGGCCTGCCAGCTCTTGAGATTCACACACAAATAAATACATTGGCACAGTCATAGAAAATGACCAAAGTCATGAAGCCAGCACTGCTGTTTGACACAGTTCCATCAAGGCTGCGCTGAAAGCTGCCATTGCTGTCATTCTGTCTCTTACTTTTAGGTCTTGGTGCCTACGTGCTGCATTCTTGGGATCTTTCTGCATTATGGTTCATTTGATCACTCTTCCTGAGAAAATTACATCTCAGAGTATTTTTTTAGGAGAATCTTTTCTGCTTTTAGGGAACCAACTTTATCTGGACACTATTTGGAAACTTTCCTTATGCCCTGGAGATTGTGATAGCTCAGTAATCAAATGCTAGACACTATGAATCCAGGAATCTTCTTAGGGTATCCGCCCCTCAGCAAATTCAAACATTATAATCGGTGCAGAGTAACCAGAAGTAATTGGCAAACTCTGACTGGTCAGGAGAATTGGTAACAGACTTCAAGCCTCTTTTTACAATATACTTAGAGCTCTCTGAAAATGCAGTAGACGATAGGGGTAGCCTATAGGGTACATCCCTGGGGGAATAGAACTGGGTAAGTAAGATTGACTACAGTAACCTTTTCCTACTTTATAGTGTA